>NC_056527.1:237547-387789 GCF_019175285.1 Sceloporus undulatus | reverse complement strand
ACCATCGAAGCGTCCCTCCTCTGGGCATCTCCAGAAATCCCCACCAAATGCAAACCCTTGCCCCCTCGTAATCCCATTGCAGACCAACACTCCCACACACATGCACCAGTAATCCCAGCTCCTTATCCGTGGAAACAGAACTGTGCCCTTCTGCCGGCACGCTTGGCCAAAGGCCCTCCTTGGATGCCATCTGGGGCCACCTTTCCTGGGTTTCTTTTCAGTAGTTAAAAGTCCCCCCCCCCCACTCACACATCACCACTTTCCCAGCTAACAAGAGTCTTCTCCCCCCCCTCCCACTGCCCCACTTCTTACTGGGCACTAGGGAGAAACCCACATTTCAACCCCATGAGAACCTTGTCAGCCCCCTGCTTCCTATGGGATGCCCACTGGGGCTGGCGAAAGGTTCCCTCCAAACATTCTCTTCCTGTTTGGAGTTCTGGACAGCTACTGCCTGCCAGGGGATTTAAAAGGGGCAAGGAGGCATGGTCCTGCAATGCCCGCTGCCCCGGCCCCATTTTAGCCCCCTTCAACCATCACATGAACATGCCCCGGGGGCTGAGAAGGAGAATGGCACAAAACCAGGCCTTTCAGGTCAAGCATAATGAATGTAGCAGCGTTGGTCACGCGGTCGGTTGCACTCCTTCTGTTGTATTCAGGATCATCATCGTGTATATTTAGAAGCCTTCCACTGAGGGGCAGGTAGGCCCTTCCATCTCACAGGCAGACCCCCACCCACACACACACACACACACACACACTTCTGCTTCAGTGGGGCTCATGGGTTCTTTGTGGCAAGGCAAATGGGGACAGAAGCACAGGATTGGGCAAATATCCCCTTTCTATGTAAGGGAATGCAGGGTCTGAGGATGGGGGTGGGGGTTGCCAGCTGCATGTGGGGCCCCGCCTGAATGTGGACCATTTGCTCATTGCAAACCTCGACAGGCCAGTGGGTAGCCCCACTTGTTCAGCCACCACATGGTTTAGCAATGTGATTTGAATCCTTCCGCTGCCTTGGTCCACCCCCCCAGCCCTTGCCAGTCAGCCTTGGGCCAGTCTCCCACTCTCAGCCTCTCCCCCCACATCCCCAAAACGGGGCAGTGGGGAACTGTCCATAGGGCTTGCCTGTCCATAGGGAGCCCAGAGGAGACTTTGCATGGAAAAGGCAGACTAATAACAACACATGAGCAATAACTATTGCTGCCAGCTTTCTGGTGGAGGGGGATGCTGTTTGGGGAGGGCTTTTCTTTCTTGTATTTGTGTGTGTGTGTGTGGGGGGGTGTTCAGTATTTTGTGCCACCCAAATATGTGTTTTGGAGTCGAGCTCCCAGGGTCTGGTTAGTTTCCCACCCTCCCCGTCTCCAGTCCTGTCCCTGCTCCAAGCTTTTCCTTAATTTGGAAGTTGGCTGCAAGAGCGGCAATTGGGGGGGGGGCACTCCTGTCTGGCCCAAGTGTCTGATGCTTCTTGTCTCATCGCCTGGGATGGCTGCAGAAGGGGCTCCAAGATTAAAAAATTGGGGTTTTTTTGGGGGGAGGGTACAGAGGTGACCAGTACGGATGGGCAATGGGCACTGGTGAGATGCCAATTCTAGCCTGGCATGAGCACCCCAGCTGTGGGAAGGGAAGGGGGGATTGGCATCTACCTGGCCAGCAGTAAGTCCAGCCTTGACTTGGGGGGAGAGGAGGATGTATGGAGGGTGGGTTTGGGCAGCCCGGATGCAAGGATGGGGTGGGCAGCTGGACTGGTCATCTGGGGGGAGAGGAAGCAGGGAGGCTGCAGCCTCAGTGTTTGGTTGGTGTGAAATTGGTTTGGCAGTTCTTTGGTCAGACTAATGACCCAGAAATTTATAGAGTTGGAAGATCCCAAGGACAGAGGATGGATGGAACGCAGGTTGGAGAAAGGAGAAGCTGCCTTTTGCTCTTATCCAGGGGCCATTGCAGCCCAAAGTGTTGGGGGCTATGGCTGGTAGATGGATGGAGGCTATTCTCTCTACTCAGCAGCAGCATCTTTGGCCCAAAGGTCTGGCAGGCCAGAAATTTGGGGTTCAGGCCATGAGCAGCATCAGCCCACACCTGCTTTTCCCCAAAAGAAGAAACCTCTGATAGATGGTGGGCTGTATGAGATCCGCCTTTGCCTGCATTGATTCTTAGGGGTACTTTAGGTGGATTTTCTGCACTGGCAGAAGCGGCTTGGAGTAGATGACCCCCGGGGTCCCCCTTCCCAATGATTCCAGAGTCCAGCCTCTGCTCCAGTGAGGATCCAGCGCTCGCAAGAGGCAGGAACCGAGCCCCTGTGAACGCTCTCCTCTGGTGCGTCAGTGTTGTGTGCATGCACTCCCAGGGATCCTCCGCTTGCCATCAATCTCCTGCAGTGGCTGTCTCCTCCTTCCCTTGCTTTGCCCCCCCAGCACACACTTTGGGGGGGGGGCGCAAATGCCACTCCTGCAGACACACACACACATATCCCCGGAGGGTGTGCCTTCCCCCTTCATGGCCCAGCCAAGCCCTGTCTGAGTTTTTGAGCAAAGGCAAAGATTTTGACCCAATTTGGTGCCCAGCTGGGGCCAGTTAATTTTAGCACCAGGTCCGGTGGCAGGGTCAGTGCTTAGGTAACCAGTCTGCCCCCCCCCTGCATCCATCTACTGGACATCTGACTCTCCACCCCAGCTAAAAATGGGATGATGGGGAAGGAAAACGTTGCTGGAGCTTAAAGAGGCAGCCCAGCTGGGAGTTTCCCATCATGCCCCACCCCAGGACAGCCATAGATGGGGGCAGGGTCTTCAGTGGGTGAGGGGTGTCTGTCCTAAAGATGCACCTGGGTGGGACCTTCACAAGGCCAAACCTCCTGGCCATCATAGGGAACCTTGTGTGCTTGGAAAGATGGAACTCCCTGGCCTCAGTTTGCCAGTCAAACACTGTGCCCATTGCACCTCTCCTTCCTGTGCAGATGCAGGGTTGGCTATGCAGGTTGATGGGTGCTTGTCATGCCACCAGCCTGTGGGGCACTCAAGTCTCACTTTCCCTGCTGCAGAAAGCAGCGTGCCCTTTGCCTTGGAGGGTGCCAGTTATGAAGGAACGCCAGAGAGGCACTGAGCATCCCTTTGACTGTTTATCCCCTGGCTTTCTGGTGTGGCTTCTCTGGTGAGGGAGGGTCTGCTGCATCTCCCCTTTCCTGAGCTACTGGGGCAGAGGCAGCTCAGGAAACACACATCTTTATGCGTCTCTGCACACCTGAGGGTCCAGAAGCCGCAGGACACTCTGCACATGCCCCAGAGCCCCAGCTAGTAAGGATGTGCTGGGGTATCTGTGCAGCTGGGGGGGGGGGCACGGGAATCCAGTGAGGCAGGCAGTGTGGGGCTGTGCTGCTGCTGTGAAGATGCATGGCCTTTTCGCCATATCACAGTGGCCTTTGGCCATATGGGAGGGTCAGAGGATCAGAGTCCTGCTTTGAAGAGAGTGGGGTAGAACAAAGCATCTCATCTTCTACAGCACATGCCCCTTGGCTCACTTGCTTGAGAGATACAGAGGAACTTGCTCTGCTTAGGGTTGCCCCTTTCTCTTGCTGGCGTGAGGGTCATAAAACCATAGAATCTTAGGACTGGGTCCCCAAGGGCCATATTATTATTATTATTATTATTATTATTATTATTATTATTATTTATATCCTGCCTCTCTACAAAAAGCAGTCGGGGTGGTTTAGTCTAACCCCCTTCTGCCATACAGGAATATACAACTAAAGCACTTGGGGAGAGGCCCACCCAACCTGGACTGCAAAGGAGGGTCCTTCCCCAACTTCCCCATATCCTTCCCCAACTGTAATAATAATAATAATAATAATAATAATATAAATATGTATAACAAACCACCAAACAGGGATCCCTTTATGGGGCTGACCCCAATGCACAGCATGAGTGTGGCAAGCTTTGGAAGCTCCTCTGGCCTCTTCCTATGGCCAATATGGCTGCCCCTGATGTTTTCTCCAACTGTGGTGCCCAGGAGAACTGGGCAGGGGACTCTTGCGGGGGGTTCTGCCCGCATTGCCCTGCCTTGACCCAGGGGTCAAACTATGGGGCCTCTGTGTGCCCCCCGCTGGGCTGAGATCTGCCCCCCACCCGCCTTATTCACCCATGCCAGCCCATCTGTATTGGAATGTACTTTCCTGCAATTCATTAGAAACTCAGGACAGTAGGAAAGATTGCTTAATCTCACCAGCAAAGCAAACATAGTAGAATACAGTATAGGTGAGCAGGAAAAAACTAGGTCCACTTAGCAATAGCAAGTACATTTTCTATACTGCTTCTCAGTGCCCTTAAGCACTCCTAAGTGGCTTACAAAGTGGAAGCTAATTGCCCCCAACCATCTGGGGATTCCTGGGAAGGATGCAAGCCTGAGTCGAGCCTGAGCCCTTTGGCTGGGACTGGACTCACAGACCTATGGTTTTGTGGGTGAGTGGCTGCAGGACAGGCAGCACTGAACCACTGCGCCACCTGGGCTCCTCTTCATCTCCCAGCCTCACGTTTCTCCCAATTGGTTAGAGTGAGAATAAAGCACGTTTACTTACAAAATCATGTGTATGAAGATATACAAAGGCCAACTTCATGTTGTAAAGAAGAGGAGGTAGAAAAGTGGACTCCATACGTCTTCAGAAAGTGTCCTTCCGCCTGCAAGGGAAGGGATGCTCCTCCGGATTCTCTCTAGGGACAAATGGTAAGGTGTGCTCTTAGTAAACAGCCGTCTCCATTTATTTGCCTCATCAGCAGCATTAGCTCAGTTTCTTCTGTTTGTCGGTTCTCTGGGTAATTTTGACTTTGTGAGGCCAGAGAATGGTGCAGGTGGTACAGCTCTGTAGGGTCTCAGTGAGTGTCTGGGAACCTGGTCTGGAACTGTTCTGTCTCCGCAGCATCCTCCGGTCCAGCCATCAGCTCAGCATCACCTGCATCCGCTCCTGAAGGTGTAGAGTCAGCTTGTAGGTCTTCTCCGACAGGGACAACAATTTGTTGATCAAGGAACGAATTGCATCTTTCTCTTCTGAGAAGCCCAGTGCACCATCTTGTTCTTCTATGGCTTCAAGGATAGTTCCTCTTTTGTCTCTTTTTCTTCTTTGTTCGTTGAAATGAAGGACATGTCTGAAGAACTCTCCACCAGTTTTCAAGTTCATCACTTTGTATCCTTGGGATGCGGGTGCGTCTCCAATGAAGATCTGGTGCCTGGTTTGCGCCTCTTTTGTGAGGGCATGTAGGAGCAGGCAAGACTGCCCAAAGGTTTCATGTGCTTCAGGTCTGGCACTTTGCCATGCCACAGCTGGAATGGCGCCTGCGTAATGCCTTTGGCTGGCAATCGATTCTGTAAATACATTGCCATCATGACTGTGTCGCCCAGAAACTGTTAGGGAGACCTGCGTCTGCTGACAGGCACCTGGCCGTCTCTAGGAGAGATCTTAGCCTTCCTTCTGCAAAGCCATTTTGGGAAGGAGCCCAAGCGACGCTCCTTCCGTGTTGAATTCCACGTTCTGCTAAGCAAACATTTGCTCCCGCCATCCGTCTGGATAGCTTTTGGTGTCTTCTCAAATGTTGTTGTCATCATCATCACACCATACTTTTGTAGCATTTCTTGTGCTTAGGAGGCAGGTGACACAAAACTTTGAACAGTCGTCCGTGAAGATCAGTATATATCTGTTTCCAGCTCTTGAGGGTACAGAAATCGGCCCAGGAATGTCCGAATGTCCGAGTTGAAGAACTTGACAACTTCTCTGTTCAGGACTTGGTCAAAACGAAGGACTCCCTGCCTTTGTCCGAGTTTCCAGAGCCTTGGGGCCTTATTTTGATCTCAGAAGCCAGGTCCTGGTTTTGTAGCTGGAGAATTGCTTTGGTGCCACGATGTCTGTCCTCATCCATATTCCCTTCTGGAGTTGAAAGGTCTACTTCATAGATCCCATTGCGTTCAAAGGCTTGTGCAGCATATGTGACATTGTCTTTAGAAACTCTGCATTGTCCTCCTTTGAAGGTGATTTCGTCTCCTCTGTTGCCTAGAGCTTCCTTGTAGGTCAGGAACATACAAGGCATGGTGGAGGGTGTTTTCCATGACTATACCATTTGGCACCTTGCAGGACAGTTGAAGAGTCCCTTTGCCATCAATATTCAGATCCTCAGATCCCCTGCCCTCTGTATGGTCCCTGTCACACTTCTCTCAGTTTGGTCAAAATAGGATGGGCAATTGGTGGAATGACTTGTGCAACCTGAACTGATGATCCCTTCCTCTGGGCTCTTTCCTGGAGGGATCATTCTGCCTTTGGGCTGGACTAGGGTTCTTGGGGGGGGGGGAGGGGGCCGTTCCTTCCCTGGCCTCCGCAGGACTGATCCCCCTTGGAAGGAAGGCAGGGCCAGCCTCCCAAAGGCGCTTCGTCTGGCCAGGCTGCTTGGAGCCCAGCCTCCGGTTCATCATCGCAGCAGAGAGCAAAGGAGGCTGGCTGCCTTCTTCTTCCCCGGCCTCTCCTCCAGCCTCACGGTCCTGGCCTTTGAGGAGAGGGACTCGAGGCCTGCTCTGGGGTCCATTTGGCTTCCCTTGCCCTTGGGCCTCCGCTCGGAGGAGCTGCCGGGAGAGAGAGAGAGAGAGAGAGAGCCATCTCCCCTCCAAAGGCCCGATCTCTCGGGGAGAGAGGGGCCTGGGAAGGAGGGGGAGCTGGAGCAGGGCTCTCCTCTCCCGGCCGAGAGCCAGCCCCGCCGGGCCGAGAAGGCGAGGGAGGGAAGCCGGGAAAGGGCCGGAGAGCAGAGGGCGCCCCAAATCCCTCCCCAAAGAGAGCCAGAGGGGCCCCTTTCTGGCCCAGCAGGGCAGCCGAGGAAGGGAAGGGGCTCCGGGCGAGAGGGGCAGGCCGGGGAAGCTCCCCGCCCCACCGCCTGGCCCGGCCTCGGCCTCGGCTCCTCTTCCCGGGATGCTGGCCTCTCTGCTGCAGCTGCTCCAGGAGCTGCCCTCCTCCTGCTCGGACCCCGGCGGAGGCGGAGGCGGAGGCGGTGGCAAGGGCAGGAGCGTCCTGCCGGGCTCCCCCTCGGCTCCCCCGATGGCCGCCCTCTCGCTCTGCGGCACCTGCCTCCGCCTGGGCCGCCAGCCCAGAGCCCCGGCCAGCAGCAGCCCCCGGCAGAAGAAGGTAGGGCCCTGAGGTCCAGAGGAGCAGGAGAAGGGGCCACTGACGGGGGGTCCCCTTCTCTCATCCCCCCCCCAAAATCCTCTGGAGCCCTTCCTCTCCTTTGGGACTCTGTCCATGCTCCGGGGCACTTCCTGGGGCGCAAGGGCTGCCCTTCTCCGCTGGCTCTCCGGGTCTTTCCTCGCCTGCGGGCCTTTGGGGCAGGGAGGGCAGCCGCCTCCTCTTCCTCCTCCCCCCCAACGCTAGATCCCGGGCCCGAGAGGGGGAGGGGAAGGAAGGGCAGCCCCGTGCAGCCCACTGGCCTCTGGGCAAGGGGGCTTTCTCCTGCCTGAGATCTCCTTCAAGGGGGTGCAGGAGAGAAGGAGGGTGCTCTGCACATGCTCAGAAGCATCCATGCTCTGGTGCTGGACATGGCTAGTCCAAGTGGGTTGCAGACTCCCATTGAGGTTGACTCAATTGGGCCTGAAGGGCCAGTCTAAGACCCTTTGCCCCCCACTCTGGGCTGCCCTTGTCCTGACTTTGTGCCCAGGACACGGCTGGGTTGGGCACCTGAGAGGGCCTCCATTGGAAGCTGACCAAGTACCCCTAGCATGAAGGGGCCCTTGGCAGGTGACTGGTGTGGTCAGGCTGGGCAGTGCCAGGGTGGACTCTCCTTCTTTGTGACTTCCTGGATGGCGGGAGGGGTTGGACTGGATGGCCCTTGGGGTCCCTTCCACCTCTGGGGTTCTCTGGTTGTATCTATGTATTCCTGCATGGCAGAATGTGCCACGCGCGGGCGTTCGAGTCGGGGTCTCTCTGCCAAAGGGGAGGCCTTGGGGTGTCCCTCCAACCTGTGTGCCCTCAGTGCTGGTGGTGGTGAAAGACACTCTGCACATGCTCCAGGGAGTGCTTTGCCCTTAATTCCTGCTTCACCCACCCAGATGCCTCTGGCATTATGCTGAGGATGCTTTCCATTTGCTGTTTTCCCTGGACTGAGTGGCCAGGCCTTTGGAGCTGCATGAGGCTGAGAGACAGGCAGCCTCTCCGTCATTGTGTTATGGCTTTGGCACCTTGAGGAGGGGTCCTGGCGCTGTGCCCCCTCTTGATCCACACACTGGGGCATGCGTGGCCCAATGGGGCTGGGGGGTGGAAGTGAGGCTGGGAGCCAGGAGGAGCCCTCCCTCCCTCCCTCCCTCCCTCCTCCACAGGCGCATTGGGCCAGGCATGCTCCAGTGTGTGGGTCAAGAGGGAGCACAGCGCCAGGACCCCTCCTCAAGATGGGGGTCCCCCCTCTCTCTCCCTGCTGGGCCTTGTCTGTCCTGGGAGGACAAGAGAGGAGGGGGATGCGGCAGCCGCCTTGTGAGCCAAAGCCACGCGCAGCTTGTCAGAGAGGATGAGGCACCCAGGGACGGATCTTGCCCACGGCCAGATTCACTCACGCTTGGCCACGCAGCGGCTGCTCCCTTGGCTTGCTCTCCTCATTGGTAGAGAGAAGGAGGAGGGAGTGCGCTGGCGCATATGTGCATGGGAGTGCGTGCACGCTGGATGGGGGATGAATGCCCCCCTTGTTCCCAAGGAGCCCCACCAGGGATGGCCTCTGCTCCCCTTGGAGAGCAAAGAGGCTGCCAGGCAATGTTGGGAGGGGGGCTGGGGTCATGCCCCCTCTCCACAAACTCCTCTGCCTTCCTGGCCTTTGGACTGATCCCAAGAGGGACCCCAAATTCCCCCCTCCCAGCCCACAGAGTCCTCACATGAGCTGCAAACACAGGTCCAGCAAAATGGGGGGGGGGCTGCCCTGGACCACTCTGGCAGTGACATCACAGAGCGGGGAGAGTCAACCCAGACTGATGGAGGCCAGTGTTTCAGATCTATAGGCTAAGAGGGGAGGCTGACCAAGCCACCCAAATCTAGGGACTGGGGCCGCTATGGGGTCTTTCCTTACACCTGAGTCTAGCATCTCTCCTGGGAGGGGGGCAGGAAGGGAGCAGCCCCTCTCCCAAATCCAAGACAGTGCATCCTGCATAGAGGTGGGTGTCGCACCTGAGGGGATCCTGCCCAGCAATGGGGCTTGGCAGGTGGTTTGCTTTGGGGGGGGGGGCTCTTTTCCTTCACCTGGGCACTGGGGCACACCATGGCACTCCCTCCCTCCAAGGCCTCTGTCGCATCTCATACAGAGAGAAGACTTTGGCTGGACACAGCCTGCTTTTGAGGGGAAGGGGACAGAGTGCCCAGGAATTTGGCTTGCAGGGGAGGAATGATGGCAGCCTAGGGGTGCCCCTTCTGCATGCCAGCAAAGGCAGGGTTTGGGTTTCAGTAAAAGGGCTGCCCTCTGTGTGGGGCCCCTCCTGACCACAGCCAGCCCTCTCACCTGCCCTCTGCCCCATGGGAGTGGGGGACCTTCTAGCCATCAAGGGAGGGGAGCACAAGACAGACCCTCCCTGAGAGACCCATTTAGTGCTGGGCTGGAGCCAGCATCAAAGAACCCAGCAAAGGTGCCCAAAGCCTCCCTGCCTCATAGGGATGGCGTCCATTGGGTCATCCCCAAGGAAAGAGGAGGTGCATGGCACTCATCCGCAAGGGGTTGTATGTCTGCCCTCCTCTTGCGTGAAGACTGCAGTGGCCGGACAGACTAGTCAGACTGCCCTCCCTGTGCCATTGCGTTGTGTTGCCCACCTGTTTTAATGCTTCCATCACTGCCCTTGCGCTTAGTAAACGAGGGACACACTCCTCCAATGTCTGTTTTGAAAGAGCCAGAAGGTGCCTCCGTGACGTCACTGGCCCCCGCCATTCAGAGCTGAGCGTGAGCCGCTCTCTTTGTGCTGCAGCGTATTTGGCTGATCTGGCTCTCAGCGAGAAGGGAGCCTCTGCCACAAGAACCTCCTGAGTGGGCTTCCGCCTTATGCCAGCTGCCCAGATGATGAGTATCTGATGCTCCTGAGTCCCTCACAAGAACGGCTGGGGAAGGGTCTGTTCCTGAGACCCTGCGGAGCCACGGGCTGCTGGCAGGCAGAGTAACCAGCCCTGGGGCTGAGTAGCCCATCCTGTGGCTCCTTGTACAACAGTTTTATGGGTCCCCATGGCTGGGAGTTGGTGGTCTTTCCCTGGAGGAAGAGGTCCAGGCCTCTGAGGAGCTCTTAGCCTCAGGACCCGGGTAGAATGGGGTGGCATCCAGAATGTGTGCATGCTGGAGATGATCCTGAGGTCCAGGAGGTGACCCTTGAGAGCTGCCTTTGGATGAGTTCAGCAAAATGGAGAAGGGGGTCAGGATTCCTTGGGGGAGTGGGCATGGTGAGTTGGCGTGGCTCCAGTGACCACAGGGCTGGACACAGGTGCTGACCTCTTCCTCCCTCGCATCCCCAGGTCCTGTCTCTGGGCGCTGATGTCCTTCCGGAATACAAGCTCCAGGCCCCGCGGATCCACAAGTGGACGATTCTTCACTACAGCCCCTTCAAGGCGGTCTGGGATTGGCTGATCCTGCTGCTGGTCATCTACACAGCCATCTTCACCCCCTACTCTGCGGCCTTCCTGCTGAACGACAAGGATGAGCCGGCACGGCGCTCCTGCGGCTACTCCTGCAGCCCCCTCAACGTGGTAGACCTCATTGTGGATATCATGTTCATCATCGACATCCTGATCAACTTCCGGACCACCTATGTCAATGCTAACGAGGAGGTGGTCAGCCACCCAGCCAAGATCGCCATCCACTACTTCAAGGGCTGGTTCCTCATCGACATGGTGGCCGCCATCCCCTTTGACCTGCTGATCTTTGGCTCCGGGTCTGAGGAGGTAGGACATGTGCCCCCCAACCTCTGGCCTTGCAGGGTGGGCAAGGCAGCCCCCTTGCCAAACAGGTCTTGGGATTGCAACTCCCATTGGCTGTCATAGCTCCAGGGCTGGTGGGAGTTGTGTGCCACAACCATCTTCATAGAGTCATAGAGTTGGAAGACACCTCCAGTCCAGTCCAGTTCAACCCCCTTCTGCCATGCATCTTGCAGGCTTTCCTTGACCCACCCTTGCTTCCATGCGCATGTGCATGTGCCATGCATTCCACTGTCCCCTGAATCTGGTGAGTCTTTCCTGCTTGTTTGCAAGGCCAGCTGTTTCTTGGATGCCATGGGATGCCCACAAACATGCTTACTGCTGAGAGGAAAGGCACCAGCAGTAGATGCAAGCAGCTTAGCTTCTGCCTGTTAAATGCTCCCCCTGTTTACTGTGGCAAAGAAGGTTGTTGTCAACAGCAGAATGACAGACAGAAATTCAACAGGTGCAGACTTCCCATCATGGCAGCTATTGGGAGAAGGGGTTCTCTCTGTCAGGGCAAAGGTTTGAAGTGCGTACTGTGCTTGTGAAGCAATGCAAGGTTTCCTTCAGAAGGAAACCCTGGTGGACAGGTTCAATGCCTGTCCTGCAGCCACTCATTCAAAACCATAAGGTTGCGAGTTCAATATCAGCAAAAAGGCTTAAGCTCGACTCAGGGTTGCATCCTTCCGAGGTCATGAAAATGATTACCCAGATTGTTGGGGGCAATTCGCTTACCATTGTAAACTGCAAGTTCAGTATGAAGTGGTATAGAAATGAAGCTGTTTGTTTGCTTGTTTGAAGGGAAGGAGAAAGAGGAAAAGGGGGATTGATATCGAGTCCCAGGAGGAAAGAGCCCAAGGTATGTTGAGGGGTGTCATTTACGTACTTAGGGCACCAAAGCATAAAACTCTGGACAGCCTCTCCCAGAAGTTTCATGCATTTGTTAAGTAGCGTGGTGAACAGAGCCAATTCCTGAGGGATCCTCAGGCCAACAGCCAAGAGGTCAAGCAGGAGTCCTGGTGTCCTCTTCTCGGTCCGTCTCTCCAAGAAGAAACGGAGTCACTGCATGACAGTGCCCCCAAGTCCCATCCCAGAAAGGCGGCCCAGGAAGAGACTGTGATCGATGGTAATGAAAGCTGCCAGGAGGTCCAGCAGAGCCAACAGGGACACCCTTCCTTTGTCTAGTTCCCTGCGGAGGTCATCCACCAAAGTGACCAAGACTGTCTCTGTCTCATAACCAGACCTGAAACCAGGTTGAAATGGGTCTAGATAATATGTCTTGTCCAGAGCTGGGGGGCCATCATTCAGAACCATTGCCTAAGAATGGAAGATTAGACCCAGTTTGGCACCGCTTTTCAGCTCTGCTCTGGACCACACAACATACTGCAACTCCCAGAATTCCATAGCCTTGAGCCAGGATGCTGAAAAGCGGTGCCAAACCGGGTTATTTCTCCAGTGTGGATGCAGCCTTAGTTCTTGCAGATTCATACCCATGGCCTCCTTATTTTGCATGCGGTCTTCCTCTCTTTCTCCTTCCCTCTACTTTTCCTAGCATTATTGCCTGTTCAAATGCATCCTGTCTTCTCGTGACGCAACCAAAATGCGACAGCCTCAGTTTCATCCTCTTGGCTTCCAGGGGGGTCTCAGGCTTGATTTGTTCTAGGACTCATAGCACTCTTCTTCTACATCTCAAACAAATTTCCTTTTCCTTTTATCCGTGTTCGTAATTGTCCGGCTCTGGCACCCGGACGGGGCAACGGGGGACACAGTTGCTTGTGCAATTCTAACTTTTGTGCTCAGTTGTATATGCTCTTTAGGAGCTTTTCTAGTTCTTTCATAGCTGTCCTCCCCATTCTTAGTCTTCTGATTTCTTGGCTGCAGTCTGCATTCAGATCTATATTTGATCCAAAGTATAGGAACTCTTTTGCTATTTCTATTTCTTGGTTGTCTGGACTGAATCATGAATATCTTCATATCTTATTAATATTAGAGACTGACCAATAATTATCCCAAATGGTGGGATCCGAGGAGGGTTTTTAAAATAATGGTGCTCGGAGAGTCTCCTTCAGGAATGCTGGAACTCTGCCTTGTTTCAATGGGGCTTTAAGCGTCTCCTTTGCCTTCTCTCGCTTTTTTAATAAGCCAGGAAGGGCAAGGATCTAACCTTGACATGGAGGGTTTCACCTCTCCAAGAATCCTGTTTGCATCCTCAGGTTGCACAAACTGAAAGGTCTCCATTGTCACTGGACACGCAGGGGCCAAGTTACATCCACTGGATCTGTATCCATTACAGCATCCAAGTCAGTGCAGATCCAAGCGACTAGATCTGCAAAGCGCCAGGCAAGATGTTTGAAGTGGCTGTTGAGTGGATTTTTCTCTCTTGGGCTTGTGTGTGAAAGACCCCTCTGCTGGCTGGCTATCTGCAGAGGCAATAGAAGCAGAGAAGGAGTTAGACTTTGCTGCCTCAATTGCCACAGCGTAGGCCCTAAGATAGGCTTCAGCCTGTCTTTCATCAGGTGCAGTCTGGGTTTTCTACCTCTCTCACCTTCCTTCTCACTTGTTTCATCCCCAGCTCCTTGGAAAACCAGGAGCAAGTTTGGCTCCACTGCATGAGAGGGAGTGCCTAGGAGTAATTGTGCCCATTTCTCCATCCCAGAGGTTGGCCAAGACTTTGACAGGATCGCCTGCCAAGGTGGCAGGAAACTCCCCAAGAGCTGTCAAGAGTCCATCCAGATCCATAAGCCTCTTGGGGTGGGCCATCTCCATGGGACCCCCACCCCTGCAGAGGAGATGAGTCCCAGTAAGCCTAAACCCCACCGGCAGGCGATCTGTCCATGACAAGGGAACTGTCCATGCCTTCTTCACCAGCCTGACATTCTCCACCACCGGCGTTTTCAGACCAGGGCTCCTGTTGCCAAGGCAGTCCAGGTGGTTTGGGCTTCTGCTGCCCCTGCCCTGCTGCCCGCCCAGCCACATTCGCCCGGCACGTGGCAACTGCAGGAGCCTGGGAAGAAACTGGGTCTGGTCCTGAGGGAGATACCACTTCTTTCATACCAAGGCTCTCATGCCAAGCGCAGGCAAGCTGGCATGGGGAGCAGGAGGAGAGGGACCCAGGTGTGCCTGCAGGGGGGGGGGGGGGGTGAAGGTGCTTCCATGGAGCAATGAGGAAGCAAGAGGGAATGCCATGGGGAGGTCAGTGCGCTGGGCAAGGTCCCCAGCTGGCTAGCCCAAATCCCGAGAGTCAGCGCAGCATGGCCCCTTGACCCATCTGGACCAAGCCAAGAAGACCCTTTCTGGCTGGAAGGGAGATTTTAATAAACTTAAAGAAATACTGGGGGTGATCCCATGGTCAGCAATACTAAAAGAGAAGGGAGCTCAAGATGGATGGGAGTTTCTTAAAAGAGAGATACTGAAGGCACAATTTCAAACAGTTCCAGTGAGGAAGAAAAACGGGAGGTGTCTCAAGAAACCAGGATGGAAGACTAAGGAACTTCCAACGGAGATGAGTTTGAAACGGAAGATGTATAAGAAATGGAAAAAGGGGGAAATCACAAAAAAGGAATCCAAAGAAATAGCAGGCATTTGTAGGGTAAAGTCAGAAAAGCTAAAGCACAGAACGAACTCAGTCTCCTGCTAGAGAGGTTAAGAACAAAAAAAAGGGCTTTTTTGGATATGTCCCAGCAAAAGGAACGCGGAAGGGCCACTGAATGGAGAAGATGGCAAAATGCTAACAGAAGACAGAGAAAAGGCGGAATTCCTCAACACCTTCTTTGCCTCAGTCTTCTCAGAAAAGGAAAAGGGGCTCACCTGAAGATAATGGAGCAGAGGACAGAATCAGTAAAGAGATAGTAGAGGAACACCTTATTAATCTAATGAATTTAAGTCTCCGGGACCAGATGAACTCCATCCAAGGGCATTAAAAGAACTGGCAAATGTAATATCGGAGCCATTGGCCATAAGTCTTTGAGGACTCCTGGAGAAGAGGAGAAGTCCCAGCCGACTGGAGGAGGGCAAACGTTGTCCCCATCTTCAAAAGGGGGAAAAAGAGGATCCCAACAATGATCCTCCAGTTAGTCTGAGATCAATCCCAGGAAAGATTCTGGAGCAGATCATTAAACAGAGAGTCTGTGAAGATCTAAAGGCAATGCCATCATCATAAAAAGTCAACATGGGTTTCAGAGAAAGAGTCATGCCAACAAACCTATCTCTTTTCTTATAAAGTTACCATCTTGGTAGATGAAGGGAATCTGTGATGTATAGATCTTGATTTCAGTAAGGCCTTTGACAGGGTTCCCCATGACATTCTTGCAAACAAGCTTGTAAAAGGTGGGATGGACAAAGTAACTGTTACATGGATCTGTAATGGTTGACCGCCGAACCCAAAGGTGGTCAACATGGCTTCTTTCATCTGGAGAGAAGTGACCAGTGGTGTCCGTGGGGCCCTGTCCTGGCCCAGTTTCCTATTCAACATCTTTATCAATGACCTGGATGACAGAATTGGGAGCAGACTTATCAGATTTGAGATGAACCCAATTAGGGGATAGTTAATACTCCAGAGGACAAGGTCAAGATTCAAAATGACCTGAATAGACTAGAAAACTGGGCCAAAGCTAAGAAAATGAAATTCAACACGGAGAAATGTAAGGTATTGCACTTGGGAGAAAAAAATGCACAGATATAGGATATGGGGGAACCTGGCTAATGAGAGACTATCGTGTGAAAGGGATTAGGAGTCCAATAGACCACAAGTGAACATGAATCAACGGTGTGATGCGGCAGCTAAAAAGGCCAATGCGATTTTAGGCTGCATCAATAGAAGTTAGTGTCTAGATCAAGAGAAGTAATAGTGCACTGTATTCGCTTGGTCAGGCCCACCTGGAATATTGTGTCCAGTTTTGGGCACCACAATTCAAAAGGACATTGAAAACTGGACCATGTGTCCAAGGAGGGGACTAAAATGGTGAAGGGTCTGGAAACCATGCCTATGAGGAACAACTCAGGGAGCGGGGATGTTTAGCCTGGAGAAGAGAGGTTAAAGTGATATGATCCCTGTTTAAATATTTGAAGGGATGTCATTTGAGGAGGAGCAAGCTTGTTTTTCGCTGCTCCAGAGAACAGGACCGGAACAATGGATCCAAGCTCAGGAAAAGAGTTTCCACCTAACATTAGGAGGAATTCCTGAAGTAAGGGCTGTTCACAGTGGAATGCACTCCTTCCTGGAGGGTGACTAGAGTCTCCTTCCTTGGAGGCTGGATGGCATCTGTCATTGGGGATGCTTAGATTTGGATTTCCTGCATGGCAGAATGGGGTTGGACTAGATGGCCCTGCGGTCTCTTCCAACTCTATGATTCTATGAGAACCCAACCTAGGCTCTCCTGCTGGTGAGATGAAGGGAAGAGATGTGCCATGTGCTGCTCCCTGGCTTTTCAGAAAGTGGGCATTTCTGTGTGCAGCTGAGCCGAGGGGTTTGGATGGTCTCAGCAGTTCTCAGCAGTGTGTATTGGGGGAGGGGCAGTAGGGAGACTGGAAGCGGGGCTCCCACGCCTCCCCAGAGAACAACACCCCAGGCGTGGAGGCTGCAGGAAAGGCCAGCAAGGGGAAAGCCCTTGAGGGTGGCCTCTCTTTCCAAGGCTGGGGGGCTGCTCTGGATGCATCCGGTTGTGGGAGGGCCCTGTTATATTTTAATTGATCAATCAATTAAAACCAATCAATTATCAATTAAAATATACATTCCAAAGAGCAACCTTGATTTTGACATTTTGACAAGAAGTACTATGCCATTGTATTAATGCGATGAATGTAGTGGAGTCCCTTCCTTAGAGGTCTTTAAACAGAGGCTGGATGGCCATCTGTCAATGGGGATGCTTTGATTTAGATTTCCTGCATGGCAGAATGAGGTTGGACTGGATCAGGGCCTGCGGTCTCTTCCAACTCTATGATTCTATAGCATCCTTGGATTTTGGTATCAAGTGGGTCTTGGAACCAAGCCCCAGCAGATACAAGGGCCCACGGTATGTAGATAAACACATTTAGGCTGTGCGTATGTAATTTAAAGTTATAATTTAATCACAATCACTGAACAAGGACATTCAATAATATACGGAAATTATGATTTACAAGTAACGTTAGTATAACAAGTATGACTGGGGATTCTCTATGGTGTGTTATAGGGGGAGGTCAATGGGTCAGTGACGCCATCAGTTACTGCATCGGGTGACACCAGCCCTAAGGATGGACTGTCCTTCTCTGGTGTTTTGCACCCTGTACTGGTGTGAATATGTTGCAGTACATGGAGTGGGTGTGCTGCATGGCCTCATGGGGCCCCATCCTCGTCCCTTGTCCCGTCATAATGAGCTGTATCCGAAAAGGGTGGCTGGTGTCTTGGTGGGAGGCCAGGGTGGTCTGTGGCTCCTTGCTTGGCGCTCCCAACAGCCCCTGCTCCCCTTCCTCTGCAGACCACCACCCTGATCGGGCTGCTGAAGACGGCACGGCTGCTGCGTCTGGTGCGCGTGGCCCGCAAGCTGGACCGCTACTCTGAGTACGGGGCGGCCGTCCTATTCCTACTGATGTGCACCTTTGCCCTGATTGCGCACTGGCTGGCCTGCATCTGGTACGCCATCGGGAACATGGAGGGCAAGACCATCGGCTGGCTCCATTCGCTCGGCAGCCAGATTGGGAAGCCCTTCAACGACTCAACGCCTCACCTGGGACCCTCCATCAAGGACAAGTACATCACGGCCCTCTACTTCACCTTCAGCAGCCTCACCAGCGTGGGCTTCGGCAACGTCTCCCCCAACACCAACCCAGAGAAAATCTTCTCCATCTGCGTCATGCTCATCGGCTGTGAGTGGCAGCCCAGGGGGCAAAGGGGCATGGCTCTGTCTGGGGCAGGGGCACATACGCACACATACACATACACACATGCAAGGGAGCATAGGTTGAGACCCCTGACTGCTGGGTGCCCATGTTCTCTCGTCTAGCCCACCTTGCAGGGTTCTTGAGAAGACAGAATGGGAGCAGAGAGAGGACAGCATGCCCTTACCTGGCCTCAGTGGAGAAAGGACCAGTTAAAAAGGAAAGAGTCCGGAGGACCCGGGTTCAAATCCTTACTCTGCTACTAGGTGACCCCAGGCAGGTTCCTCCACTGAATGATAAATATTGCAAATTCCTAAGAGAGGGGCACCGTATCGGAGGCACTGTGCTGTCATGGTTTGAGACCAGGGTGCAGATCCTCACCTAGGAAAGGCCTTTTGTAACCACAGGAAGGGTAAGCCCACTGGGTGACCTCCAGCAAGTCGCAGTGGCAAACCTCCTCTGATGAAGTCTCACTAAGAAAATCCTAGGACAGGGTCCCATATCTCAGGGTTGACTTGAAGGTAGGAGTCAGTATAGTGCAGTCATTTGGAACAGGACTCCAAGAGACCAGGGTTCGAACCCCACTGGGCAACCTTGGGCAAGTCACACTCTCTCAGTCTCAGAGGGAGGCAAGGTAAACTTCTGAATAACAACTCTTGCCAAGGAAATCCCGGGAAAGAGGTGCCAGACGAAGTGGATTGGAGGCACATGACAAGCAAGAAAAGAGCCCTTGTGCATTTTGGGCAGAACATAGAATCATAGAATTATAGAGTTGGAAGAGCCCACAAGGGCCCTGATCAAGCCCAACTCTCTGCCATGCAGGAACTCTCAATCAATCCCAGCAAGGGGGGCTGCCCTGGCACAAGGGGCCCACTGCTGAAAGACTGGGCAGCAGAATCTCCCCTGGTTCACTTTGCAGACTTGTTCTGCCCTTTGCTGGGAACCACCAGCAACAACCCACAAAGGTCTGGATTTATGGGTCAGCCTGTCTTGAAACTACTGTATGGAGGAGGATCTGGCAAGTGGTGCAAGGGCGCTTGCCAAAGATCCTTAACCTCGGGAGGGAAACAGTCCAAGACCAGCCATGGCCATCGCACTGGCCCACTGCCCACTCATGTGCCCAATTATGCACACGCAGGCCCAGTGTCTTCCAAAGAATTCAAAGATATAGCCCTGTTAGTCTGTAGAATCAGTCTGTAGAGAGATCTTGCAGCACCTTTGAGACTCACTGAAAAAAAAGAATTGGCAGCATGAGCTTTCCTAGACTTCAGTCTACTTCCTCAGATGCATTTAGATGCAACAACAACAACGTGTAGAGAGATCTTGTATCCCCTTTGAGACTCACTGAAAGAAAGAAGTTGGCAGCATGAGGGGCTTTCCTAGACTTCAGTCTACTTCCTCAGATGCATTCAAGTAATTTGAATTGACATTCTCATATACCAATGGCATATATAGGTCCGTTGGGTTTCCACTCCACCAAATGCATCTCAGGAAGTAGACTTTGGTCTAGGAAATCTCATGCTGCCAACTTCTTTCTTTCAGTGAGTCTCAATGGTGCAACAAGGACTCTCTTCCAAAAACCCCCCTGCAAGCCAGAGATGTCAGGAACTGAACCCGGGGCTGTACAAATGCCCAGCCTGCATTCTTCGAGTGTAGCCCCACGCACCCCTTTCCCGCCCCACAGAGCAAAAGGTGACCCCTGCTAGAAGCTTTGCCTGGCTTGCAGACTGTATGGGGGTCCCCAGACCCCTTCTGTCCCTCCTGTTCATCACTGCTGTTCTGTGCCTTCAAGTTGTTTCCAACTTACAGCAACCCTACGAGAAACCTATCATGGGGTTTTCTTGGCATGCTTCTTCAGAAGGGGTTTGCCCTTGCCATCCTGTGAAGCTGAGAGAGTGTGACTTGCTCAGCGCACCCAGTGGGTTTCATAGCCAAGAAAAGAGGATTCGAACCCTGGTGTTGTTATTATTGTTATTATTATTCTACTTTATTTATATAGCGCTGTAGATTTACACAGCGCTGTACATACAAACAATAAAATCAATAGAAATGAAACCTGCCAGTGGTGTAATGCTACAAAATACATATAAAACAAGAGAGATAAAATAAGCAGGCAACAAATTAAAAACATCAAATATCAACTCAGATATCTGAAAACAATCAGATAAACAGTCACACAATGCCTGGGAACGCACCCAAATTAAACAGCAGCGTGCTTTACGAAAACCCACTTGTGCCAACCACAATGTCCCAGGGCTTTGCCTTGCTTTTTTGGAGCAGGACCAGGCTCTAGAAGCCTCCAGAAAGTGAATTTCTGCTGAAACAATCCCTGCAGCGCCACTCACCTCAGATTGAGAAAAAGTAAAGCCTTCCCTGAAAAAACCCTCTGACCTCTACTGCCAAAATTCAATGGCATGCAGAAGCGGGAGGTGGGCAGCCCCATGGCAGGTGGGTCAGGGGTCCTCTGGAGAAGCACACCCCTCTCCCTGGTGCTTCCAGGCATGGGCTTTGGGAAGTCCAGAGGCAGAGTGTCCCACCGGACACTTCTCTTGGGTCCTCCTTGTTCCAGTCTGGCCTTTGGCTGGCAGCTTTCAGACTTTAGGGGTGGCACTGGAGATTTTGGGGTGTGTGGAGAGGGATAGAGATGCCTCTCTTGGGGGCAGGAGTGGGGCATCGCCTGGCCCAGGATGGAGAGCATGGTGCTTGCATGGCAGCAGGCTCTTCCCATGGCCAGGGGTCCAGGTGGGTTAATTGAGAGGGGCAGGAGGGGCAGATCTGGGCCGCAGACCCCTCCTCTCATTGGTCTCCTCCTGTCACCCCCTCCCCAGCGCTGATGTACGCCAGCATCTTCGGGAACGTCTCAGCCATCATCCAGCGGCTCTACTCCGGCACGGCCCGCTACCACACCCAGATGCTGCGAGTGCGGGAGTTCATTCGCTTCCACCAGATCCCCAACCCATTGCGCCAGCGGCTGGAGGAGTACTTCCAGCACGCCTGGTCCTACACCAATGGCATCGACATGAATGCGGTGAGTCTGCACAAGTGGCACCTGGGTGGCGGGCAATGGCTGCTGCAAAACACTTTGGACACTTCTGTATGAATAGCACCTTTGACTGTGGGTATCCGATGACCTGGACGTTGTTGGACTGCAGCTCCCATCAGCCTCTGTCAGCCTGAGAGCTACAGTCCAGCACAGTTAGACTGATACAATTATTATTAACCTTTATTTATAAAGCACTGTAAATTTGCACAGCGCTGTACATACAATCTTTTAATTAGATGGTTCCCTGCCCTCAGGCTTACAAATAGAGTTATAAATAGAGATGCAAAGGCCTGAGGTTGGGGGGGGGGACTAGGGGGAAATTGTGGGGGGTATGTTTTCCCTGTTTTTTCTGAAGCATTTTTCCTATACAAATGGGGGGAAATGATGGGCGCAATCTTTTCTAAGGATGGCTAGAATGTTCCCAACAAACTCTCCGCATATTTCCTGCCCCAAAATCGTATCTGAAATCTAAGAAGAAGGTTCTTATGTAAGACCCTGAACGGTGTTAGATCATGACTATTCCTGTTCTTGGTTTCCTTTTTTTATGGCGAGGAGGAGCGTGTTTGTCTGCCTGGCACCGAGAGGCAGGATTTAGTGAGAGGATGGGCTTCAATCTCTGGAGGGGAGCAATGTAAATATAAATATAAATAAATTATTATTATTATTATCATTATTATTAATGTGTCATTTCCCCCATTTTTCTGGAACGTTCAGTTTTTCCCCCCAGGAAAGGGTGAAACCTTTGCTCCTCTCCATGGCTTCAGGATTTCCAGAAACATTGCATCTCCAGTCCCAAGCAGTAAAGGAATAGAGTGAGGTCACTGAGGCTAGAAATGCATGCGCAGTGTGGCCTTTGGGGGAGCATGGGACCCAAAGGACCTCTGAAGGTGGGACTAGGCCCAGAAACGGCCAGAGTGAGCGTCAAGTGTCCAGGGCATTAAGAGCAGAGCAATGGAGGCATCCTGCTAGCGGCATGCGCAGGTCCACAGCAACCTTGTAGCTGCACATTTTGGTATCCTCTTCCATCATCACCCACAACCCACTCTAGGGTCACTGCAGAAGCCTCCTCCATGGCCGTCCCTTGACTGGTGAGGGTGGGAGCGGGGCTGGAGAAGCATCTGGCTCTGGCCCCATTGTTGGGATATAGAGTCACAAGGAAAATGTTCAGTGTGGGTTTAAATAGTAACCAGGCATTAAAGGGTGACTGTGAGCCATAATGATTAGGCATTTAAGCAGGAAGCAACCTCAAGAGATAGTCAACAAGGGCTGAAGAGACCTCTAGAATGCCTCCAGTCTGAAGAGTCACTCAGGAGGGAGGCTGGGTCCTTTGTGGCACAGAGGGAGAGGCAAGGCCTAGTAGGCCTCATGGAGCCTTGGCTAGAGTAGTGACTTTGAGCATTCTACCCCAGAGAGGGTTGCTACTAGTGTGGGTGGTGGAGGGTGTCCATGTATATAGTGTTGCACACAGTGGAACTTCTTCTAAGAATAAAAGCCTCATCTGAGAGAGGTTTACAGTGTCTCTTTGCTCACGAAGAAAGGAAGAGGTGCTTCTCCAGCTCACAAGCTGCTGACTACGGTCACGAAGGTGGAGAATCTGGCGCCAAATGGCGTGTTCCCTCATGCGCTGCGCAACATCAACAGCGTTTTAACACCCGTAGCCATGACAGGGAATGACTACATTGTCAGCTGGGTTTCACTGGTGTCCTATGGGAGCCTCATTAGGTGCTGTAATAGTTTTGCCTCTGACTACAGGGCCATAGCCAGACCCTTCTCCAATCCTCCACCTTTCTCATCAGTCATGGAATATCAATTGGGGGGCACAGGAAGGTCAGAGGGTCAAGGAATGGCCAGCCGTAGCATAGCTCCACATGCAGAACTACTGCACTGGGCTGGACTATTGCGGCCACAGGTGGACATCCTTGCTTGCCAGTTGGCCTCAGGCCACATTCTTGTAATGGAACCTACTTGGCCAGGTTCTTGGGAAGATGAAAGTAGGAGTATGAAGAGAACGGCAGACCCTGGGCAAAAGGCAGGGTAAAAGTGGCAGGGATGGAACTCCACAAAGGCCATGCCCTGCCCTTCTGGTTGACCCTAACCCTGCGAGGGAGCCCTCGGTCCACTGCTCTCCGCAGGATGCCTGGCCAGAGAGTGCCCCTTCTGGTGTCCCTCCTGAGGGTCTTCCTTGCTTCCCCTGCCTCAGGTGCTGAAGGGCTTCCCAGAGTGCCTCCAGGCAGACATCTGTCTCCACCTGAACCGGAGCCTCCTGCAGAACTGCCGGCCCTTCAAGGGGGCCACCAAGGGCTGCCTGCGGGCCCTGGCCATGAAGTTCAAGACCACCCACGCTCCCCCGGGGGATACCTTGGTCCATGCCGGGGACGTCCTCACCGCCCTCTACTTCATCTCCCGCGGCTCCATCGAGATCCTGCGCGGCGACGTGGTGGTGGCCATCCTAGGTGAGATGGGGAGGAGCATGGCGCTTGCCTATGGACTCTGTTTGGGATGGTGGTCCCCAGCAGAGGAGCATCACAGCCCTTTCGCTGAGGGGCTCCAGCCTCCCCTCACAGCCAAGGGGAGAATTGGGCACCCAAAGAACTGATTCTGACCAGATTGTCCCTGCCAATGCTCCATTTCCCCATAGATGCTACACGGGGCCCGTGTCTGGTGTGCATCTCCCACCGGAAGATGGGCTCCCATGGGTTAAAGCGTACAGAAGGAAAGAAAGGAAAACAAAGCCCATTCTCCCCCTCCCAGGGCCTTGAAAATGTTGGAAGGAGTCTGCTCCCGGCTCTCAGATCTTTTCCCAGCCTCAAACTGCAAAACCAGTGCAAAAAGTCACTCCTATCAACGAACGCTTCCTTTGCCACTGGAGACATTTGGCCAGGATGCTAAGGACTCCAAACCCCATCTAGAGGCACAATTCACCACCCCCTCCCCACTTTCGTTGCCCACCTTGTAGCACAACTCTGGCACGCGCTACATGTGTTGAAGCCACAACCCAAGTGAGCTGAGCGCTGCACTCTCCCTTGCCAGGAAAGGCCGACAAGCCCCAATTCAAGGGTCTTTTTCTTTTCTTTGAGGGGGGGGGCACAGATTTTGCAGATGGGGGTTTCTCTTCTCTCCCCATCATCCCCATCAGTCTCCTTTCTGCCAGATTTCAACTGCTGCAAGTGTGTGTGTGTCTATTTAAAGGTCCCCTCCTTGGCTCCCTGGTATGGCCACTGACCACTTTGTTCTGGCCAGAGACAGAGAAAAGTCCTTGTGTTTCTGTCTGGGGATGATGGGGAGAGTACTCAATGGCAGAGAGAGAAAGGGTCCTTCCCGCATCTCTTCTGGCTCTCAGCACAATGGTCCATTCAGGTTTTGATGTTCCCAATGCTGACCAGAGAGGAAGGTGTATCTGCTGCCATTTTAACTGCTCTGGCTCAGTTCTACAGAATGCTGGGATTAGGACTTTGGGGAGCTTTGTAGAAGGGAATTAGCAGAATTAGAAGCCACCCACCCCTTGAGGATGGTGTCCAGAGCTTCCCTCTGCCCCCTTCTTGAGCCCAAAAGGGGCCTGGCTCTTGGGGAGGCTTATGCCCACTGGGTTCCTTGCCGCCAGTGTGACTGCTCCAGGGGTCTTGGCCCCCTGAGTCTGGCCTTGCATTGCCCTCCAAGCAAGGGTCTCTTGGGCTCCACTTTCTGGCACGAGGCTCCCTTGCAGATGGTCAATCGGGTCCCTCGCGTGGCTCTCGTTCCAACAGGAAGCCTTGGCACAGGGTCCCAGGGGTTCCTTCCTCTGGTTTGAGGATCAGGCAACCGCTCTGCTCTGGCCAGTCTTTTCTCCCTGGGACAGCGGTGTTCAGAGTCACCAGCAGCCAAGACACCTAATGGGTTTGCCCTCAAATCCAGCACAATCTTGAGAGACACAAGGTCATGAGGCATTTGTCTGTCTTCCCAGCCATGCCTCTTTCCCAAAAGTGGGGCACCCCAGTATATTTATAGTTGCTGCCTCTGGGACCTTTGGATCCTGCCATTGATCAGGGCGTTCTGATTTATGGTCGCTCCTCCCTCGCCATGAAAGAGAACAGAGGCCCAAATCCACATGGAAATACCTGGATGGGTTTTATTCCTGTAGGACTGAAATGTGCCCAGATGCTGCAGAAGCTGAGCCTCGAAGGAAGAAGTGCCCAAAATTATGAAAGAGAAATATAACACTGCAACCTAGTCTCCTGCAAAGATTTCCTGACAATCCAACATTAAAACCGAATTAAACTCTGGGTGCCCCCCCACATACACACACACTGGGTCTTTGGATGTTGTGGGCGTTGATTCTGCATCCACAAAAGCAGAAGCCTTTTTAGACCCTCCAGTGCATTGGAATTGGTCAGCCAAAGCCCCAGGTTCAGTACAAGTTGCTTTTTAGAAACTGTCCAGAAGAGAGTAGAGTGGTGTGTCTCCCCTACCACCCACCATGAAAAGGGAATAACTGCTCCCCTTTGCCCAGTTTTTCACCCTGGTTGTGCCTCAAATCACCCAGTTGTGGGTGGCTTTGCCCCAGGTCAGCAGGGGCACACCTGGCTAGTAGCTTTTGCTTCTTGTTGGGCATCCGTTGGATGCAAATCCACTCTTCAGGACCCGCTTCTGTTGGGGTTCACAAGACCATAGTGTTGGAAGGGGCCACAAGATCATCCAGACCAGTCCTATGCCACAAAGGAACTCCACAGCTCAATCTTCTTGGTGATTCCCGCATTGTGTTCCTGGACTTGTGGCAGCTGCACCAGAATCCCAGTCGCAGAGAAGGATGTGGGGCACAGGGTGCTTGGTGTCCCTTGTTGCAAGCGGTGGCCCTTATTTAAGGGACAAAAAGCTTGTCCTGTGTGGGCACTGAAGAGGATGCCAAAAATCCTGCATGTTCAACTATTGGTCAGACTCACAGCCTCCAAGATACACATCAAATGTGTGTGTGTGTGTGTGTGTGTGTGTGTATGATGTGTGTGTGGCTTTTGCCTACTCTTCATGCGCCAGGCTGAACTGGGCCCTCAGCTTGGCGGCAGATTACCAAGGTTTTGGGATTCTCATAGGGGTCTAGAACTGTCACCAGACCAGAGATGCACCTTGCGTAGGCCATGTGGCCTCAGGGGTCCTGGCCAGCCTGGACTGACCCTTGTTTCTCATTTGGAAACTCTGCAATGCTAGAAGGGAGCAGCAGAGGATCGTTTCCAGAGAAGCAGAAGCATCTCTTTAGGGGATTGGCTCTGGAGGGGTATTCCTTCTCTCTCTCCCCTTCCCTGTCCCAATGACCAAGTCCTGAGCTTGGCCTTGCAGGTCACCCACACTCCCTCCCCAAAACACACACACAGCATGCGCAAGGGTTTATGCAACCACCTTTCCTTTTCTTCCTAGGGAAGAATGATATCTTTGGGGAGCCACTGAACCTGTATGCGCGGCCTGGCAAGTCGAATGCAGACGTGCGAGCCCTGACCTACTGCGACCTGCACAAGATCCACCGGGAAGACCTGCTGGAGGTGCTGGACATGTACCCCGAGTTCTCCGACCACTTTTGGTCCAACCTGGAGATTACCTTCAACCTACGAGATGTGAGTTTTGCTCGGGGGGGGGGGGGAATTGCCCTGCCACACATGCCTCAACACACATCCCCATCCATTTTGAGCCTGGCAGTTAATGCGCCTTCTCTGGCATTGCAGACAAACATGATCCCAGGCTCACCGAGCAGCGATGAAATGAACGGCGGCTTCAACCGCTTACGCCGCCGCAAACTCTCCTTCCGCCGGCGGACCGAGAAAGGTAAGGACAGTGGGGGATCGGGGCCCCTTTCGCCCCTCTTCCTTACCATTCACAATAACCACCAGCTGTGTGTGATGCAGACAGAAGGCTGGCATCTCTTTGACTGGCTGCAACCCGCCTGGAATTGTGTTGCCATCACACTCTGCACCCCCAGAGAGGTGGGCCTTTGTGCACCTTAAAAAGGGCACAGGAAGGAAACATGACCCAGTCACGCATTCACGGGATTTCCCTGTGAATGATTTGTTGCTGGTTATTCCCTAGTTATTCCCGGACAATGATGCTTTAATCACACCGTCATGTTAAAATCTTAATCACGATCATGTGGGTTTCACGGGATAATCCCCGATTTCCCCATGTGATAAAGTCCTCACCACATTTGGGACATCTGCCATTCATATACATGAGGCACTTAGTAAGAAGAATGTCCTGCCGGCTCACTTTGCAAAAGAGTCTCTCAGGCACCTCTTATTTGGCCCTGCAGCTGGCTCACTTTCTCGAGTTTGGATTTCTTCCAGCAGCAGCAGCTGCACACACAGTTAGCCAGAGAACAGCAAAACAGAGAAATTAAGTCTCCAAAGTTTTCCCAAAGGCTTGCACTGATGGGGTCTTATGGACCACAAGTGGCAGTGCTGCCATGGCAGAGGTGTTACATGGTACCACTTTGAAAAAGGCCACGTCTCCAGTACATTCCAAGACTATGGCCTTCACGGTTTGGATGAGTGGGAGACGTATAAGAAATGGAAAAAGGGGTAAATCACAAAAAAGGAATTCAAAGAAATAGCAGGCATTTGTAGGGTAAAGTCAGAAAAGCTCAAGCGCAGAATGAACTCAGGATTGCTAGAGAGTTTAAGGACAACAAAAAGGGCTTTTTTGGATATGTCTGTAGCAAAAGGAAGAAGAAGGAAACAGTAGGTTCACTGCATGGAGAAGATGGCAAAATGCTAAGAGAAGAAAGAGAAAAGGCAGAATTCCTCAAGACCTTCTTTGCCTCCGTCTTCTCAGAAAAGGAAAAGGGGCTCAACCTGAGGATAATGGAGCAGAGGACAGAATAGGGGAATTTCAGCACAGAATAAGTCAAGAGATAGTAGAGGAACACCTTGTTAATCTAAATGAATTTAAGTCTCCGGGACCAGATGAACTCCATCCAAAGGTATTAAAAGAACTGGCAAATGTCATATCGGAGCCATTGGCCATAATAGTCTTTGAGGACTCCTGGAGAAGAGGAGAAGTCCCAGCCGACTGGAGGAGGGCAAACGTTGTCCCCATCTTCAAAAAGGGGAAAAAAGAGGATCCCAACAATGATCCTCCAGTTAGTCTGACATCAATCCCAGGAAAGATTCTGGAGCAGATCATTAAACAGAGAGTCTGTGAACATCTAGAAGGCAATGCCATCATCACAGAAAGTCAACATGGGTTTCAGAGAAAGAAGTCATGCCAGACAAACCTAATCTCTTTCTTTGATAAAGTTACCATCTTGTTAGATGAAGGGAATGCTGTGGATATAGTATATCTTGATTTCAGTAAGGCCTTTGACATGGTGCCCCATGACATTCTTGCAAACAAGCTTGTAAAATGTGGGCTAGACAAGGCAACTGTTACATGGATCTGCAATTGGTTGACCGGCCGAACCCAAAGGGTGCTCAACAATGGCTCCTTTTCATCCTGGAGGGAAGTGACCAGTGGGGTGTCCAGTGGGGCTCTGTCCTGGGCCCAGTACTATTCAACATCTTTATCAATGACCTGGATGACAGAATTGGGAGCATACTTATCAAATTTGCAGATGATACCAAATTAGGGGGAATAGCTAATACCCCAGAGGACAGGATCAAGATTCAAAATGACCTGAATAGACTAGAAAGCTGGGCCAAAGCTAACAAAATGAAATTCAACACGGAGAAATGTAAGGTATTGCACTTAGGGCGGAAAAATAAAAGGCACAGATATAGGATTATGGGGGACACCTGGCTGAATGAAACTACGTGTGAAAGGGATCTAGGAGTCTAAGTAGACCACAAGTTGAACATGAGTCAACAGTGTGATGCGGCAGCTAAAAAGGCCAATGCTATTTTAGGCTGCATCAATAGAAGTCTAGTGTCTAGATCAAGAGAAGTAATAGTGCCACTGTATTCTGCTCTGGTCAGGCCCCACCTTGAATATTGTGTCCAGTTCTGGGCACCACAATTCAGAAAGGACATTGAGAAACTGGAGCGTGTCCAAAGGAGGGCGACTAAAATGGTGATGGGTCTGGAAACCATGCCCTATGAGGAACGACTTAGGGAGCTGGGGATGTTTAGCCTGGAGAAGAGAAGGTTAAGAGGTGATATGATAGCCCTGTTTAAATATTTGAAAGGATGTCACATCAAGGAAGGAACAAACTTGTTTTCTGCTGCTCCAGAGAACAGGACCCAGAACAATGGATGCAAGCTACAGGAAAAGAGATCCCACCTGAACATTAGGAGGAACTTATGGATGTTCGACAGTGGAATGCACTCCTTCCTCGGAGGGTGATAGAGTCTCCTTCCTTAGAGGTCTTTAAACAGAGGCTGGATGGCCATCTGTCAGGGATGCTTTGATTTGGATTTCCTGCATGGCAGAACGGGGTTGGACTGGATGGCCCTAGTGGTCTCTTCCAACTCTACGATTCTATGATTCTATGATCTCCAAAAGTGTGGGCAGGCTATTTTGGGGGAAGAAGGTCCTGCAGGGAAGTTAGAACTTGGAAGTGGGCTCAGAATCACATTGGCCACTTGTGCCGCTGGTGCAACTTTGGTACCAAGTGGACTGACTGCTTGGGCCTCACCTTACTCAGATGGCCTTATACTCCATGAACAGATGCTTCTGAGTCCTCTTTGAAGATCCAAATGGGTTAAAACCATCTCCCATTCACCGCTGCCACCTGAGCATCTTAAACTGATGGGTGTCACTGCGTTGCAGAATGGGGTTGGGTGGCCCTTGTGGTCTCTTCCAGCTCTGTGATTCTATGATTACAAACTCTGCCTTTGCCCTTGCAGGGGATGTTGTGCGTGTTTGGGGATGAGTGAAATACAATGAGAGATTTGTGGCACATGCATGCACGCATACATGGCTTGGCACTTCCCTGTCCATGCTTAGTGTTTCATCAAGGGGGCTTGCAATTAGGGAGGGGACTTTTCTGCAATGGCCCATCAGTGCGAAATAGAAATTAGCATCCAGAAGTCCCACTCAGAGCATGACCCTTTGAGGACTGTGCCACCTGCCCTCCCTGTTGCTTTCCGGAGGAGCCCAGGGCTGATCTCAGGACCCCCATTGACCGATAGCCCTCTTGGCTCCCTCCTTCTCAGCAGCCCGCATGTTCTCCCACTTTGGACCCCAAGGCTGGGAGGGGGCTTGCATGAATGGTCAGAGGTGGGCTGCCAGCACTCCTTTGCCCGTGCGCTCTTGCCAGGATTTGGCTCACCAATTTCTACTGTCTCTTCCCACAGACGAGGAGAAGACGGGAGACTCTATGAGGGCCCCCCAGAAGGCACTGCACCTGGGCCAGAACTGCCAGGGCCTCGGGGGGCCACCCAGGTGGGACCCTTGCCTCAGCAGCTCAGCGGCCTCCAGCCCACCCTCGAGCGATGAAGAGGAGGATGGCCACGTCCCACTCCCCAGCGCCACAGAACTGCCATCGCCTTTCGGGCCGGCCATGACCCCTGATGAGCCCCCCTCCCCTCTTCCGGCTGAGCAGAAGGGCAGCGACCCCTGCAACCCTCTCTCAGGTAGGACTGGGGGGGGGGTTGGGGGGTATTGGGGGTCTGCAGCCACAGTTAGCCTACAGTTGTAAACCGCTTAGACACTATTAGTTCAGTATGAAGCAGTATATAAATGAAACTGTTTGTTTTGTTTTTGGTTAAGGAGCCCATTGAATAACGCCCCATTTGCTGTCCCCCTTCGGTTAATCTGTCTAGTTGGCCTCTCTGCAAATAAAAGGATAGAAAAGGTCTTCCTAAAGTTCTTTTTTCCTAGGAGCAGCAGCAGACAAGACCCGCACCCAGAGCTCAGGACACATTTGTTTCTTGGAAGAGAAACAAGCTGGGTACTCATTTTAGCCACCTCCTTGGAAGGAGGCAAGCCTGAGCCAAGCTTGAGCCCTTTCACTGGTATTGAACTCGCAAACCTTATGGTTTTGAGTGAGTGGCTGCAATACAGTGGTACCTCGGGATACGAATTACCCAGCTTACGAATTTTTCGGGATACGAATAAATCCCATAGGGATTTATTGTTTCGGGTTACGAACGTTTTTTCGGGTTACGAAAAAACGCTGGCGCTGTTTTAAATGGAGCCGCGGCAGAGCCGCGGCTTTTTTTCCCATTAGCGCCTATGGCAATTCGGGTTACGAAGGTTTTTCGGGTTACGAAATTAGCCGCGGAACGAATTAATTTCGTAACCCGAGGGAGCACTGTACAGGCATTTAACCACTGCACCACCTGGGCTCTGCAGGGACGTAGCCAGGATTTTAGGAAGGGGGGTCCAGACTAAGTGCCACCATTATATTGGGGCTTGGGCGCGGCGGTGCAGTAGCACGCACTATTCATTTTTCTAATGGATGGGGGGGTCCGGACCCCAAGAACCCCCCCCCCCCTTGGCTACGTCCCTGGGCTCTGTTAACCATGATCAAAATGGAGGACATTTTGGAATTCCGCCTGGAGAGAATGTTGAAATGTAGGGCAGGTCCTCAAAAAGGAAGATGTGTGGTCAGCCTTTGCCCAGCATCGCTTCCAAAATGAAATCCAGAAATTCTAGGGGAAATCAAAGGCATGACTGTTTTAAAAAAGAAGAGCCCTGGAAGAGAAAAGGCAGGGAGTCCCTTTTAGGGGGGATTTTTCTGCATTAATGATCCACCTGAGACTTCATTCCCCATTGCGCTCTAGATGCTGCTGGAGTGCAAGTCCCAGCATTCTTCACCGTTGACTATATTGGCTGGAGGACTGGTGGGAGTTGCAGTCCAACAGCATCTGGAGGGCAGCACTTGGCTCACACTCACCGTCTTAGTGAGCCATTCAGCAGAGATGCATGATAAGAAGAAAAACAGACACAAATCATAACACAGTAATTTAAAAAGTAGGGAAACAAGAAGAACCCTATAAAATCTGTGCCCCTTGGGTTGGTAACTGTTACGTGACGGAGGCAGCAAGGGGGAGCTAATGCCAACAGAGCAGGCACAGAAGGTGTAGTCTCTTCTGCATCCCCCAAATGTGCCCATTCCCTTGTCCAAATTCGGGCACTGCCACTTTCTGTCCCTGGGACCCCCTGAGGGCAAGATGGCATTGGGGGGCACTCCCCTTCCTCCTCTTCCTCTTCCTTTGCCACGCAGGGGCCTTTTCGGGCGTCTCCAACATCTTCAGCTTCTGGGGAGAGGGCCGGGAGCGTCAGTACCAGGAGCTGCCCCGCTGCCCGGTCCCTCCACCCACTGCCCTCAACATCCCCCTGACCGGCACCAACCCCTTGAGCCACCGGCACCGATCCGAGCTGGAGGGCCGCATGGACCTGCTCCAGAAGCAGCTCAACAGGTACGACTGCAGCAATGGCAAAGGTGATGGGTCAGGCAGAAGCCCACTGGGGCACCTCCTCTTCCGTTCCTGCCAGGACTTGAGCGTCTTGGTGGAAGCGAGGGTTGAGGGGTCATTTGCTGGGCCTTTGGGGGCTGAGGCTCCATTTCTAGGTGGAAAGAGACAGAAGAGTCCTGGGATTTGTGCCCCAAATTCGCAAAGGGGAAGGAGGTTGCTTGTTGTGCGTTATGCACCCTCCACAAATGCTCAGAGATACTCTCTGCTTTGCTGTTGCTTTGTATCTTCCTTCTGGGGCTGATCCAGGCAACAAGCAGGGCCAGAGAAATAAGGATTTCTTGGAAATGTCATGGCAGAAATGGACTAGAGGCTGGAGGCAGGGAGAGGAGACTGGAAGCAGGGATGCACCCTGAACAGAGCCAATTCTGGCCACAGCCAGGCCAGGCTTGGCTTCTGACCCTTGTGCCAAGACCAGAGCTCAATGTGGGCATGCTCAGCCATTAAAGGTGTGAAGCAGTGCTAATAATGAAGGAGATGGTGTCTGTGAGGACGTGCAGAGTCCACCTCAGAACCAGGCCCCATGCAGCTAGAATTAAGAGTAAAACATCAGAACTACTTTTGCAGCTCCTAGGATGGTGGAAGTCTGGGGGGCACAGGGAGTACCTTCTTGTTGAATGAGGCTCCCACTCTCCTGAGGACCCCCATGGCATGTGGGTCCCTTTCCCTTCACTCCTCCAGGCACTTTGCCCCGAGGTCGGCCCCTGAATAGTTTAGATGTGGGGCACAGGGGAGTCCGTGAGAAGAGTGCCCCCCGGCCACACGCACGCACAGCCTCTCACCCTCTCTCCTCCCCCACTTTTCACCCTTCTGCCTGTCCTTCCTTCTGCAGGCTGGAGAGCCGCTTGACCGCAGATGTGGCAGCCATCCTGCAGCTCCTGCAGCGCCAGGCAGTGTTGGTGCCACCCGCCTACAGCACAGTCTCATCTCCTCTTCCTCCACCACCACCACCTCCGGCCCCTGAGACAGCCCCCGGGGATCGGCCCCTGCTGGCCGGCCCCACAGAGGTTCAGGCGCTGCACATCCCGGCTCAGGTAAGACACATGTGCCCCTGTGCCCGGGTGCCCATGTCCAGCCTGCCAGGCCCCAAGCCTTGCACCGCATGCAAGGCTTGGAAAAGTTACTTGTGGGGACTAATGATCCTCATAGCAAAACGACTAGACCAAAGAAATGTACCCTTTTCCCAGCTCTGGCTTGGAATTTAGCAAAACACTGATTGGCTGGTGGCAGATTGACCAAATGTCACTGATTCCTGGATTCTGGATTAAAATCTGGTTTAAAACACCAGCCGGTGAGCCTTGAGAGACTGCCAAAGCAATGATGATGGTGGTGGTGCTGGAGAAATATCAGTTGTATGATGATGATGACTTGGGGGTTGGGGTTGGGAGACCCCAGTGTGTCCTTTGGGGTGCCCTCTGCTTCCCCGCCTAAACCTCCCTTGGCCGACTCTCTCCTCCTCTTGACCCCCCTTCAGGTCCCAGACTTCCTGGCCCCCTGCCTGGACCCAGTGGCCTACCTTGGCAAGGGCGATGTGGTGCTGTTGGTGGAGCCCCCGCTGCCCATCCCCCGGCGCCTCTCTCTGCCCGGTCAGCTGCCACCCGCCACCCTCACGGACTCCTGCACGGACTTACACAGACACTGCTCGGACCCGGGCAGTTAATGGCCTGTTGAGTGAGGCCCCGGTGGAGGGGCTGCTCTGGGAGTCGGGTACCACCCCCCCACCATCTTGTGGGCAGGGGGGGCCCTCAGGCCTTCTGAGGAAGGCCGTTCTGGGCTGTGGCCAGGTGAGGGTCCAGCCCACACTCGCTCTGCTGTTAGCCGGCCTAACAGGGATGGGCCAGCAGCCAGGGTGACCACTGGCCGGTGAGCTGGCAAGGACTATTCATGGACAGACGGTCTGCTTGCAGGGATAGTGGTAATAACAAGTAACAACAGATAATAATATTAATACTGATAAGGGTTAGAACTCCCCCCCCTCCTTGTGACCCCAGACATATCTATCACCTGAGACCAGCAGGACATGCAGAGGCATCCGGCAATGGCAGAGGTGGCCAGAGGAGGGGGAGTGAGCCGCCATTTGCCCCTCCAGCAACCCTAACCATCCAGACTGGGGGGGGGGGGGGGGGGGAGGTGGCAGGGGGGGTCTGGCTTTCAGGCAGGAGGCTCTGTGGGTTGGGAGGGAGTGGGGGGTCTCCCATGATTTTGCTCCCTAATACCCCTCCTGTCCCTTTGTGTTCCCTGAGGGGGGGGGTGGGTGTGTGTGTGTGTGTGTGTGTGTGTGTGTAGGGGAATGTGTCTGTGAACAAGAGAGATGCACCCTGAGGTGAGGCACAGGGCCATTTTGCAGCCAATGCAGCTTGGTCTGTGCCAGGAGGGCTACACCAATTGCCAACCATCTATGCCCATGTCTCCCCCAATTCAACCTAGGCCTTGCCCCTTTCCCATTTCTGTGCAGGGCTCCCCCCCTCCTCATCCCTGTTGGGGCCTGCCTGCGGGTGACTACCCGCCCAGCCCTCCAGGTTCCTCTGGATCCCTGCAAAGGGGCAGTCGGTGGTCAAGTCAAAGCCCTGAAAGAGACCAGTTGGAGCTTAAGGTGGGTGGGGGGCTCCTGGGAGTTGGGGCGAGAAGGTGGGTGGGCATTGGGGGGTCCCAGAGGAAAAGGGTAACTGACCCCTAGCCCCATGGTCATGCAGGAGGCTGAGGAGACTGCTCAGGAGACCCTCACGTCTGGGATAGAGGTAATGCTGTGAGGGGGAAGAACTGGCACACTTCCCTCACCTCCATGGGCAGCCCCACACCCTGGCATACGTTGGTAGGGGACATGTTTGGGCAGAGACTGCAAAAGTTACTTTTTCCAATTGTGCCCCCACCCCAATCTCCCAGCCATTCTGGGAGCTGCGGTCCGAAAAGGAACTCCTCCAAGTCCAGTTTATCTCCCCATCCTTGAAATGTGTCTCTATTCATTTCATCTGTCTCCCCACTCCGCCAACAGCACCCTGGGCCCAATTCTCCATGGGCTCATGTGCCCCCCCCCCCACCATTGCAAGAATCGTTTCTGACCCAGGTTGTCCTCTTGAAGGCAAATTGTCCTCTTGAAGGTCTTGAAGGCAAATGGAAGGCAGTGCAGGTGTATTCCTGTGTCATTGCTCCTCCCTCAGCAAAACAGCCCTGCCATCCAGATGTAAGAGCAAGGGGGGAGGGGCTCTGCTGAGTGGCCCCCCACTAACCCACCCAAACCCATTGCAGACGCTGAACAGGATGGGCATCAGCCCAGCCATGGGGCCCCTCAAGACCCCTATTTCCTGGCGCCCCCCCCCCCCCCCATGGGTGGCCCAATGGGCTCCAGGCCTAAGTCATGCCCCATTGGTCCCTGATGTCTGAATGCACGTGACCCCCACCCCACCTCCTCTCCCCATCCCTCCCCTGCATGCTGTACTCAGCATTAGCAACTGGTGCCCAATAAACTTCCAAGTTGGATGCCTGCTGTCCACCTGTTTTTGATCCATCTGTCTATATTGGGGCGGGGAGGATGTCATGCGGGTGGAAGTGATGCCCTGAGAAGGGGAAGACCCCTGGGTGCCCCCCTCCAGTTCTGCCCTGGCAGTCGGAGCTTTGACTGGAAATGCCCCCTGGACCCCCCCCCCCCTTTAAAGGCTGGTTCTGCCCATATGCCCCATCCCCCTTTCTTTGAACGCAGGTTTTCATGCAGGAACAACTCCCCAGGGGTTAAGGGTTGTTTAGTGGAAGAAGATCAAAAACTGCCTTGGAGGGTGGGGGACTCTCCTTCCTTGAAGAAACAGAGGATGGATCATGGCCATCTCTCAGGAGGGCCTGAGTTGGGCAGCCTTGCATGGCAGAAGGAGGTCAGAGTAGATGGCCCTTGGGTCCCCTTCAAACTGGATGATTCTGTAATGCCATTGTAATCCTCATTGTTCAGCCTCAGGAGGCAACAGGGTGGGGGTCACTGGCGCCATCCCTTCCTCCCAGGCAACAGAGCCCAGAAAAGTGACGCTAGGACTGACAAGACAAAAGTCGAGATCCCCAGAGCCGAGATCCAGGGTCCAGAGAAACAAAGCTCCCCCAAGGCGGCATGGGACTCAGTGCATTTGGGGGCAAAGGTAGATGGTGAGAAAAAGCCACAGGAAAGAGCTGGGACATAGCTGTGGGGTGGAGGGGGCCCTACAGGGATTGTTGGGGGCACCGAGTTTGGAGAAGGGACCCCTGAGAAGGGGGATGCAGCCATCTTGAGGTCCCTGCTCCACCGTCCAGCACTCTCCTGCTTAAACGGAGATTGGGCTTCAGTTGCAGTTGCATGACAGAAGCGGGTTGGATGAAATAAACCCTTGCCTTGCAGCCCCTTCCAGCACTAGACGTCTGCCAACAGAGGGGCATTTGGGAGGGGGTTGGCCACTCGGGTAATTTTGACTGTTACTAAGGGCAGCAAAGTGGTAGATGCAGGAGAACACAACAGCTTTTTATTGGGCGAAACCGAGCTCTGGCACCCACTTCCATCTGGGGTTTGCCAGGCCCTTTGGTCCCAAGCCCTCCAGGAGGAGCTTTCGCAATGGTTTTACTATCAGTCTTGGTCACTTGTACTGAGTGACCATACTATTTAAAACAAAAACCAAATTTTGCACATGTCCCTTTTTAGGGTTTCACTCTGGAAAACAGCCCAGAAAGGTTTGTGGGAAAACAGTTCCCCTCTGGTGCACAAACCCCATTGAAAGCTGAGCTGCATCCCTCCCCGTAAAGAGCTCTGCCATTAAGACCATGGGATTACACAGAAATGTCCATGTACTGGTTGGCGCCCATGCATCCTCTGTCTCTTTCTCTGCTTCTTCCCGCTGAGAACCTCAGACCAGTTGAGGGCCCAGCTTTGCCAGCCAGTGCTGAAGGTGTGACTACTGCCCTGCCTGCTCCTACCTTGGCAAGTGGGTGCAAGGGGCCAACCGGTCTTCTGCCCAGTGCTGAGGGATCTTGGTGGCACAGGATGGGCACTGCTTAAAAGATGGTCTTTGGCCAAGTTCAGGAGGAGCCCCTGGGCAATGGCTGGAGGGCTCTTTGCATTTGGGCCAGGAAGAAGAACCACCTTCTGCATTGCGCAGGTACATGGCTCTGACACCAGTTTATTTCTCATAGCAACTTGGCACAGGAAGGCCTTCTCAAGGGGGCAGTCTTTTTTATCCCCTAGCCATCCGCGCAAGAAGGGCCCCATGGCCCCTCTTTCCTGTCCCCCACCCACCTACCCAGGGAGCCCCCCATGTCCCTGTGCACTTCAAGAGGGGGCAGCTGGTTGGGGGCCTTCTTCCTTCTCCCCCTCTTGGTACATCTTGGAGATGAAGGGATTGGAGGTTTTCGGGTATCAGTGACTACTTGGGAGGCTGGGATGGGTGATGGAGCACATCGTCCATTGCGCTGAGTTGACTGCCTCCCTTTCAAAGTGGGCAGCAAGTAAGCAGCAGTGGCAGTGGGGCAGACAGTGAGTACTATGGGCAGCCCCCTCACCACCTCTGCCTTCTCCAGATGGTGCTCCCTTCCTGCCCCACTGGCTATAGGGCAGGCGCCCTCCCTGGCTACAATGGCACACGCTCTTCACTCGTGGTGCGGTTTGTGGGTAGGCTTACTCAGCCCAGTTAAGAGTGTGCTTTACAGGTTTTCTTGCTTGTTTTCACAACAGTCCTGTGAGGCAGGCTGTAAGGTTCTCATTTTGCAAAAAGGGAGCTAAGAAATGCACTCAGGGCCAGGGCAAAGCTCCCTGCCATTCTCACAGAGGGGCAAGGGGGGGGGGCAACAACAATCCTGGTTGCAGAACTGGAACCCAGAACCCCTGAAGTGGGCCCACAGTGAGTTTTCCTTGAAAGTTGAAAGGGACAGTGCTGGGAGGGAATGGGCAGGGAGCCCTAGTTTAAGGCCTCGTATAAATGTATTGCATGGGGAAGCAAGGAAGGAAGGGAGGTGGTGGCTCGGGGCCTGGTTGGGACACAGACATGCAATACTGCTTAAGCACCCCAGGGGACTACATGCTCCAGCATCCTGGGGAGCCCAGAGTGGGTGGTCTAGGGAGGCTCCAAACACAGGGACCTCCTCTTTCAGCCTTGGGGACCGCAGCCACTCATGGATGGCCTCTCCTGACCTCCACCTTCCTCCAACCCATCACAAAAGCCGCCTGAGCCGAGGCTGGCGGTCATTGCCCACCAGTTCACATCCCTGCAGTGCCCTGGATTTCATGCCGAAGGAGGGAAATTTTTTTGGGGGGTGACCACCCAGGTAATATTGCTTTGTGTGATTTTATGACACAAAGCTCGCCAGAGAGGAGGAAAGAATTCCTCTGTAGGAATGCAAATCTTCCTTAAATTCATTCTGGTAAGAGCAAAGAATTTTACAATTTTTCTCTCCTGTGAGAAAGTCCTTGGGGAAAAATGAAGAGTTTGGGTCTCTGCCCAAGAATACACACCTGTGGTTGGTTTGTACACATGCACACATACGCATAGCAGCCATGTGTGGTCTTTGTGCAGGAGTCCTGAGTGAAGGGGGTTCTAGTCTGGCCAGGGGTCTCCTAACTGGGCTTTCTGGCTCTGGAGAGGCCCCTTTTTTGTCCATGAGTTGACTGTTCTCCAGCCTTCATGCCCCCCTCTCTTCTAAGCCGTGGGGCTGGGTCTCCCAAGGCCAGGGGGAAGGACTGGCCTGGTCCCATGGAGGCTCTTCCTTTATGGGGGGGGGTGAGTTGCCCCAGGGGCTGTAGATGACCCAGTGGACCTTCCGTGGGGAGACAGGAGAGGATGGACATGGCTGCCATGGGGGGGGGGGCATGCCTCCTGAGGCCCCACTGCTGCCGCTACTCCTCCAAGTAGGTCCCATTGTAGCTGAAGGGCTCCTGGAAAAAGCAGACCTTGGAGGCCACTGGACCCCAGCGCTGGATGTGGACCCCCTCATTGCTCCCCGGTGGGGCTGGTTGCACGATGACGGTGCGTCTGGAGGCCACAGAGGGGTCCTCATCAAAGAAGTTGAAGGGGCGCAGGTAGAAGCCCACCATGTTGCCTGGGGTGGCCGTGTTGGGGATGTCCTCTGCATGAGGGATGTGGAGGAAACCCACCGTCATCCAGGCCACCAAGTCCTGTGGGTGGGAAGGAGAGAGGGAGACCCCGCTGGTCACTCCTGGCCCACTGAAGCCCACAGCAGACTGGTGCCCCTTGGCAGGGGTCCCAGATGGGTGGGTGGAGGTCTTCCCTCTCCCCCCTTTGCCCCTCCCCTCCTTCACTTCACCTCGTTCTCAATGCTCTCGTCGTTCCGGAGGAAGTTTTCAAAGGAGACGGTGGGCTGCCAAGGGTCATTCTGGATGTAGAGGCTGCTGCTGGTGTCCTCGTTGTCATGCTGCTGAGTCACAGCCAAGTGGTACCTGCCACATGGGGGGGAGCATGAGGGTGGGATGGAGGAAGGGGGCATCATGCCCATACTTGGGAAGAGGAGAAAGAGACCCCTCCCCACCCCCAAACTCACCCCCAATTCCTCCTCCTGGGTGCCTGAACCCCCTGTGGCCAACGCCACAGCGTCAGTGCAACAGGGTTTAGACCAATTAATGATAATTAATCATTATTGTATGCTTTGTTTTAATTCATTTAATATGGGTTCCCTACTGGGAACAAGACAGGACATAAGAAACTTATATAAATAGATAACGGGGCATTTGTGGGCCAACAAAGGTATTTGTGGGCTGGGGACCCTTTGCCCAGGGCTGCTCTGACCATCAGAGGCAGTATTCCAGAACCCTCCAGCATCCATGGTAGAAGCAGCCCAGGCCGCAGGTTCAGGTGTCTCTTGGGATCATCCAGTCTGACCCCCCCCCCCTTTTCCAGGGCAGGCCCTGCAGCCCAAGAGCCCCAACACAAGGTCCCATCACTTCCTGAACCTGCCTGGAGGGATGTGGAACATGCTGGAAGCCCCTCTGCCCCCATCCAGCTCACCTGCTCCAGGAGACGCCATTCTCCTCCTTCCAGCCCCGCGGGAGGACGCGGTCAGCGTGGGAGTTGGGCTGGAGGCGGTAGCTGCGTTGGTGGCCCCATCGGTTCTTCCGGGTGGGGTTGAGGAACACCAGGTAGCGGGGAAGGGGCTTCCCGAAGGGGAAGGCAGCCTGGCGCTCCCGCAGGCGAGGCTGGCGGTCCAGGTAGGGCTGCACCAGGCGCTGGCTGGGCTCCCAGGGGACGGAGATGTTCTCAAAGGCCACATCCATTGTCTCAAAGCTGTTCCTGGGGCCTGAGAAGGAAGGAAGGAAGGAAGGAAGGAAGGAAGGAAGGAAGGAAGGAAGGAAGGAAGGAAGGAGAGAAGGGCAAGGAGTGGACAGTGGCAACTGCATCACTGGGGAGGGCGAGCCCAAGGGCTATCTAATCCAGCCCCCATGTGACAGTGGGGGCTCTCCCACATACACATACACACATCAGAAAACACTGAAAGGGCTATGCAAAAGGATGGATGCCCTAGAGGTCCTGCCACCTCTCAATATTTAACAAAATTGGGGGGGGGGGGGGGGGGTAGGGGTATGCTTTGGGGGCTGAAAATTTGGGGGGGGGGGGAACATACTTTTAGCAAAACAAGTATTTTCAATCCCAGAAGTATCTGAGACGTTAAATTGGATATGAAGCTGCCTTTGGAGGGAGACAAAACCACAGCAAAACTGAATAAACATTCGGGGGGGTGGGGTCTGCCCTGCAAGTGTGACCCCCCCATAATCCTGCATGACCCCCCATCCCATCCCCCATCTCCTGAGCCCGCACCCACCTGCGACATCCAGATCCACCTTGAAATGGACCAGGTGGGTGTGGAGGTTGCCCAGCAGATGGGCCTGGATGCGAGATCCGTAGCGGACCCCCTCGGGGGTGTAGAAGGAGGCGTGAACGTAGCCTGTGGCGTGGACCCGGGCCTCCATCACCCCGTTGGGGTACAGGAGGAAGTCCCAGATGTAGTCGTAGTTGTAGACGGTGGAGGAGCTGCGCAGGACCAGCACATGACCCTCCAGGCCACCGTAGAAGGTGGAGCCCCCCTGGAAGTCACTGTCGAAGTGGCGCCGGAGTGGCACGCCGATGGGCAGCTCAAAGAGGCAAAGGGCACGTGGATAGCGGACCGGTCCGTCAGCGTCATAGTAGTGGTAGGCATCCACAAAGGTGGCCACCTCGGGGCAGTCGATGCCTGGGGCCAGTTCGTGCGTGACGGAGCCCATGCCCCAGCCCACATCAATGTACTTGGTCTGCATGGCGGCAGGAGAGTTGCCCCCGTAGAAAGCGATGGCCTCCTGGACGCTCACCTCATAGGCCACGCGTTCTCCATTGAAGCGCATGTCAAAGAGCTGCAGACCGGTGGAGCTGCGAAGGCGGAAGGCCAGGCTCCAGCCACTGTAGGCCAGATGGTTCCCGCACAAGGCATAGCTGTGCCCACTTGGCTCACACACCTTGGCCCCAGGTTTGTCGGTGGGGGGCCCAGTGGTGAAGTCCCTGCGTGGCACGAAGGTGGAGAAGAGGCTCTCCTCTGGGTGTGGTGGGAGGCGGACCACGGACACTGCGCCCCGGCCGTACTGCTCGGCCAACTCTGGGGGGCTGGCAAAGTACTGCCCATTGTACCAGACCTTCTCCACTGACCAAAGGCGTGGGTCAAGCTGTTGGTGCTCCACCAGGACCTCCAGGCCTACTGGGTGGAGGAAGAAGCCCTCCACATTGCGCTGAACCATCAGCCACGTGCGGCGTTCGCCCGAGGCCAGGCCACGAGGTGCCACCTCCGTGAAGGTCAGGCATCTCTGGCCACAGTTGCTGCCCAGACTGAAGCCTGATATGTCCATCAGGAAGACCTTCAGGGGCTCCAGGAGGTCTGCCAGCCTCCTGATAAGGAACTGAAACTCAAGCTGAGACATCGGCCTGGCAGTGTAGGCCACCGGGTAGCCAGAGGGGCGATAGAAGGTGGGCCTGGGCAGTGGGCCCACCACATACTCAGTCACATTAGGCTTGGACCCAGAGCCGAAGAAGACGACCGCCCGGGCCTTTCGGCGGGGGAGGCGGCCCCCCAAGTCTAGGTAGCGCAGAGCCTGGCTCTTCTTGGGGGCCAGCAGCTCCACCAGGAAGAGGCTGTTCCTGGCGAGGGAGCCCCCCGGGGACCCTCCTCGGTTGGGTTGGAGGTCCAGCTCTGGGCGGCTGGTGAGGAAGTCCCGGACGGCACGGAGCTCTGCGGAAGTCAAGTCAGCAAAGATGGACGTCTTCTCCGGGGATGGAGGGACGGGGCCAGGGCATGCCGCCCGTGCCAAGAGGATCAGTGCCCCGATGACTGCCAGCTGCACCCCCAGGGCACCCATCCTGACTCCAAGGTCCTGCTGGAGGAAAAGAGGAGGAGGCGTTTTAAGGAAGGAACCCAGGGCAGCCCTGATGCCGAGTCCCTCCTGGCCAGTTATGGCTTCCAGGAAATGCAAGTGGCCAGAAAGTGAGGGCTTTAGGTGTCCAGTTGGTGAAAGGAAGAAGGAGACGATTACCAAGGTGAGGGTGGAAGGGGCACTGAAGCATAGAAGAAGGAAGGCAGGCGGGAAGAAAGGGCGGGCAAGGAAGCCATGCCAGGCGCTCCTTCTGGCAGGGAAATGCCCTGCGCCTCCTCTCCTGCGGCCCCAGAGGAGCCACGCTCACCAGCTCTTTGCCCTCTCCTCTGCTTGACCTGAGCTTGTCCAGGGCTGGGCAGTCCTTGCAGAAGGACTAGAGTGGCAGGTCCTGGGTGTCATGGAGCCCATGGCTGTCTGAGTCCCATCGTGGCACAGGCCCCCTGCTCCTCCTGGGTCAGGGCAGATGGGCAATGGGCATGGCTGGGGAGGGGGGTTGAGGCCCTTCAGCACTTGGTGAGGGCACCTGTGGCATGGAGGGCAAGGGGAGCCTTCCCACCCAGTCCCCCCTTGGCCCTTGCGTCCCTCTCTGGAGCCTCTGGGAAAGGACACACTGGCCCTGGGCCCGACTTAGGGCAGGATGGCCCAGACCCCCAGACCCTGGGAGGGATGGTCCTGGGGCTTTGAGTGGGAAGGGCGGGAGGGGCAGGGCTGGGTGGCAGTGCCCCCTGGAAGAGGCTCCGGAGGCAGAGGAGGGCTGGGCATCCAGGCGGTGGGCTATTAGACCCGGGGCCTTCCAGCCAGAGGGGCCCTCCTCCTCCTCCTCCTCCTCCTCCTCCTCCTCCTCCTCCTTGGGGCAGAGATGGCAGGCCCTCCTTGAGCATGTGCAGAGTGCTCTCCCTCGAAGCGGTCCAGAGCCAGGGATCGGGCGGAAGCCGAGAGGGAGGGAGGGAGGGAGGCTGGCGAGGAGGGGGCGCCCGGGGTGAGGGTGAGGGTTAGGCAGCCCCTCCGAGGGCAGAGCCGCTGACTCACTCGATGGCTGGCTGGCTCTGGGGCTGCTCCCGGCCGGGGCTCCTCTCCGGGCGGACTGGGCTTCGGGCGGCCCAGCGGCGGAGGGGGCTCACCTGGAGGGGGCGGGGATAGGGGCCCTGATAGGCTGGAGCCCCGAGGGGGCGGGGCAAGGGGGCTGCCAGGCCAGGTGCCCCCGAGAGCCCTCCGACGGAGAGGGATGCCAGCCCCACTCGCGGGGAGGGCAAGAGGGAGCCTCGCCAGCCGCTTCGGCCGCAGCCTTTGCGGAGGAGATGAGCCCCGAAAGCGCTCTCGAGCCGCCTTATCCCTTGGAGCAGGAAGGGCCTTCCCCGGCCCCCGGCAGGCAGGGCTCCCGCTGGGCCTCTTGCAGCCTGGCTGAGAGAGTGTGCCCCTGGCCCTCCCTGGAGCCCCTGCCTGCCTCCAGCCCCTCTCTCCCCAAAGCTCGCTGGTGGGGCTGAGAGAGCGGGATGTTCCAGGGCCAACGCTGCCCTCCGGAGCCACAGCCCCCTCCCAGGAGGAAGGGGCCCTGCCCTGGGGGGGTGTTGGGGGCATGAGGAGGGCCCTTCCCCTCCTGCCAGGCCCTTTGGGCCCTAGGTCCAGCCGCTGGTGCCCCACACAGAGCCCCCCAGCGGCCTGGCAGAGCCCACAATCGCCCTCCATGGAGAGCCCTGGTTACCTTGGGCAGGTCACTCTCTCTCAGCCTCCTCTAGTCAGGAGAGATGGCTAACTATGTGCTGGCTCTGGCGCTCTCTGTGTGTGCACTTCGTGCATATTGTGGGGATGGTCCAGTTTCCCACTTAGGGCTATTGAGAGGAGGGAGAGTGTGCCTTTCCCACGGCCGCCCAAAGGGTCTCCTTGGCCGAGACGGGATTCGAACCCTGGTCTCCAGAGTCATAGTCCAAGGCTCCAAGCTGGCTGGCTCTGCTGCGTATGGCAGGAAGGGGAACAACAAGGGAACGGGCATTGGTGCCATTTCGGAACCGCAGTGAAGGAGTGCATTGTGGGATGGAGACCCCCCCCCATTCCCAAACATTTGGCTGAGGGTCTCCTTCGTCAGGGACCCCGGGAAGGAAGGGCATAGGACAGGGACCCTGCCTTTGGGCATGGAGGGACAGGGGATGCCATGCCCACCTGAGCCAGGGCTGCCAGGGCTTCGGGAGCAAAACCTGGGACCAACAAGCCACAAGCCCCTTGCGATGCCATGGGGGGGGGCAGAGTCTGGGGGCCCCTTTCAGATTGGTCCATTCAGCATCTGCCAGAGCTGCCCAGAGTGTGCCATTCAGGGACATGTTTCAAGAGCCCCCAACAAATGCCATAACAGAGGAGGGGTATTCCCAAGGGTTTGCAAGGCAGCGCTCTCTCCTGAGGTTCCTCCTCCTGAGGCCTGGGAGCCTGGAGGCAGGCGAGGGACTGAAGGCCGGCCAGAGCTGCTGCTGCTTTCTCTCTTTCCAAGCCTCCTCTGCCCACTTTTTGCAGCTGGAAAAGGAGGCGCAGGAGGCCTGGGAGGCCCAAAGGCTTGGCCACAGGTTTTGCGCTTTTGGAGGGAGGATTGCGCTCATAAAAGCATTTGTTTCATGGGATTCAGATGAGATCCGATGGTTGTTTCTTTTGTCCGTGGGGCTAATTCTTTGAGGTGGGAGATGTGCTGCTCCTCAGTTGTGTATCTTTAGATTTAGGAGGCTGTAGCTGCCCTTCCCGTTCCTAGCCTCCGTTCTGCTCCTCGGTGCAAGATCTCTTTGACTGTTTCTGTTTCTAGGCTGAATGTCTGTCTATCTTCTTCAGGCCTTATTCCCGTCTTCCTTAGGCCTCTGCACTTTCCTCTTTGACCTTCTTTAGTCATTCTTCCAAATCCGCCATGTTTCCCACTTGTAGTAAGTACAGTGTCGCCTGCGTAACGTACGCTGCTGATGCTGCTTCCTCCTATCTTCACTCCTCCTTTTCTCAGGATGCTTTTTGCATCTGTCTTGAACAAATCGTGTGACGAAATGCCTCCTTCTTGCCTGGCTGCCTTTGCCAATTGGGAACCATTCTGTTTCTCCATATTCTCTTCTAACATTTAACTCTTGTCCCAAGGACAGATTTTTCATCTATCAGGACTATCAGATAGATGTATTGGCATCCCAGCCATAGCCTTTCATGGTCTATGCAGTCAAAGGCTTTGCTATCGTCTATAAAGCGCATGCCGATTTTGTTCTGGAATGCCTTGGTGCGCTCCATTATCCATGGTATGTTTGCAATGTGGTCCCTGGTGCCTCTTCCTTCCCTGAGCCCCTCTTATACCTCCCTCTCCATTTACGATAGGAGTCTATGCTGCAGACATTTGAGCATAGCTTGTCCTGTGTGGGATATTAATGCCATGGGCCTGTAATCCCTTTTTGTGTGGATGGGGATGAATACCGATCACTTCAAGTCTGTTGGCTATCATTTTGTTTTCCATATCTGTTGAGATAGTTTGGGTAATACATACTAGACTTGGTTTTGCAGGTGTGGATTTTAGCAGTGCAGCTGGAATAGCCTTTGCCCCTCCCTGGTTACTGATTTCTGCCCGTTTCTCTTACTGCAATTTCTCCCTCGTTTCTTAGGATGGGCCAAAGCTAAGAAAATGAACTTCAACACGGAGAAATGTAAGGCCCTGCACTTGGGGCAGAAAAATGAAATGCACAGATCTAGGATTATGGGGGACACATGGATGAATGAGAGACTTATCCGTGTGAAAGGGATCTAGGAGTCTTAATAGACCACAAGTGGAACATGAGTCAACAGTGTGATGCGGCAGCTAAAAGGGCCAATGTGATTCTAGGCTGCATCAATAGAAGTATAGTGTCTAGATCAAGAGAAGTAATAGTGCCACTGTATTCTGCTCTGGTCAGGCCCCACCTGGAATATTGTGTCCAGTTCTGGGCACCACAATTCAGAAAGGACATTGAGAAACTGGAGCCATGTGTCCAAAGGAGGGCGACAAAAATGGTGAAGGGTCTGGAAACCATGAAGCCCTATGAGGAAGAACTCAGGGAGCTGGGGATGTTTAGCCTGGAGAAAAGAAGGTTAAGAGGTGATATGATCGCCCTGTTTAAATACTTGAAGGGATGTCATGTTGAAGAGGGAGCAAGCTTGTTTTCTGCTGCTCCAGAGAACAGGACCCGGAACAACGGATGCAAGCTGCAGGAAAAGAGATTCCACCTGAACATTAGGAGGAACTTCCTGAGAGTAAGGGCTGTTTGACAGTGGAATGCACTCCTTCCTTGGAGGGTGATAGAGTCTCCTTCCTTAGAGGTCTTTAAACAGAGGCTGGATGGCCATCTGTCAGGGATGCTTTGATTGAGATTTCCTGCATGGCAGAAGAAGGGGGTTGGACTGGACGGCTCTTGAGGTCTCTTCCAACTCCACGATTCTATGATTCGGGGTTCATTTTCCTATGGTCCTTTGACTCTTGTGTCACTCACTTTTTCATCTCTATTATCTAACTCTTCTGTGTATTGCATCCAGTGTCTTTTTATTTCTTCGTGATCCTGCAGTATGTTCTTTTCATTGGCATAGAGATTCCCTTTGAGTTCCCGGATCTTGTGGAGGAGGAGGAGGTGTCTCTTTCTTCCCTTTTTGCTCTTTTCCTCTGTTTCTCTGCATTGATCATTGCAGTAGATCTCTTGATCTCTTTATCCTTGTGCACTAGCCATTGCACAGTTGCATTCATGGTTCTGGTCCCTTTTGTTTTGCATCTCGTCTCTCCTTTACTCCTTTAAACATTTCATGCATTTCATCCATTGTTTCTTCTCTTTCCTCTTGGCCTTTGATAGCATCTTACTGCTTATCTTACTGCAATTATGTCAATGGTGTTATATTGAACCCAAGAAGTGCAGTTACTGACGAACAGACAGGGCAGGAATCCATGCCAGTGGCTTGCTTTCCACAATAGGCAAAATCCTGTAGGGAAGACAGAACGACGCATCGCAGCCCAGGCTGGTACGTCTTGTCCCCATGGCCATCCTGAGGACTCCCAGCCAAGGCCATGTCCCCCCCCCCATGCGCCTGCCCCCGTTTTATGGCCCGGCAAAGATCACATTTCAGGGCTGGGAGGACTTTTGCTGAGACGCGAAAACAAGGAGGGCTTTGGACTTTTCTCCGGGCAGCAGCTGCTCCTGAGACAAAGTCTGGATTCCTCTCGCATCTTGCGTCATCCAGACAGGTATTGGGGACATGCCCTCCTTCAGAGAAGAAAGGGGCATCAGTGCCCTTTTTATGCAAGCGGTGGCACTTTCTCAGAGGTTGCATACTCTTCAGGGTAGCACAAGGCCCATAGATCTGTGCTGAGAGAGGCTGCTAGGGTGTTGCCACAAGCGTGGCCCTTTGTGGCCACAAAGGGCAGGTGGACTGAGGCTGTTGTGCAAAGGAGGAACGCATGGCTGTTTCACCTGTTGCATAATCAGCTCACCCCACAGGAAGGTTTGGCACTAAAGGGCAGGTGCGCACACAAGGGAGTAAGGCGACACTGCGCAACTCCCCCAAGGGGCACTGGCCAGAGCTGCCAGGCGCAAATGCTCACGCACAGACATACACATACATAGCTGAGCCGAGTCCATTCCTTAGGCTAAAATCTCCAGGACTGTGACTCCCACCCCTAAAGGTCAGGAAAGGATCCGGCCACCCCTCCTGCCCCACTCCACAAAATGCCTGCTTCTGCCCCCATGGGCAGTGCCAACCCTTATGTTCAGAGCCCACGCTTAGGAGCACTGGGACAAATTAATGTTGGCAACCATGCCCAGGGCAAGAGGGGCCCATCTGCCCACCAGGATGCCCTTCTCCGGACGCCACGCAGAACCACGAGGGTCCCAGACCAAGACTCCCCCCAAATCTCCTCCATTTCTTTGAACATGGGGCAGGCCAAGAAAGGGGCAGCACCAACCAAAGAGCAACCATTTCCATATTTTACAGCGTTAGCAATTTGTTAATAAACCTGAGCGTTTGCAATGTTGGGACTGAAATTATTGAGGACAGAAAAGAAAAGAGGGATGGGGAAGAAAAATACACAGCTGAGGAGACTCAAAGGAAGGAGTAAAAGGAAGGAATTTAAATAAGGAGAGGGCAGGAAGGTGCCAAACCCATTAAAGAAAGTATTTGGGTCTGTGCGCCTTCGAGTCTCCTGTCGACTTATGGCAACCCCATTGAAATAGAGCCTCCAGCGCCTGTCAGTTGTTGGTGACCTCCAATCCAAATACCAGCCAGGGTTGACCCTGCTTAGTTTCCAAGATCAGACAGGATCTTGTGCTGTCAGGGTTTTTAGGCCCTGTGTTATATGGTGTGTGTCTGCGCCTTAAAGCCCACTTACGGCGATTCCATTCATTTCCTTGGGTTTTCTTTCAGCTGCAAGGAATGCTCAGAGGCGGTTTTGCCAGTTCCTTCCTCTGAAACAGAGCCTCCAGCGCTTGGCTTTCATTGGTGGTCTCCCATCCAAGTACTAAGAGGCTGACCCTGCTTAGCTTCCAAGACCAAGTAGGACTGATGGTGCTTTAGGCCCTAAAGGACATAGTAAGGACCCTATAAAAACGTAGCAGCAGTTGAAGTTGCATTCAGGACAGACAAAACTAATGTTCAAGACGAATAAAAGGCAGTGACATTGACACGCCTGAGTTCAAAAATGGAGAACGGGAAATATTCAGAGAGTGAGCTAGTTCCAGCATTAATGGTTTAAAGGTGCCTATATCTCTAGATTTGTTTCCTAGTTGTCTTCAAGAGAATGGGGATTTTTTAAAAATTAAGCATTTGGGGGCTGAGTGACCGTCCTTCGATGGAGGGTTTGGGCAGGAAAGTGGGCGGTGGGCCATTGGGGAACATGAAGTCGCCTGAAGATCATCCCCCAAAAGACAGGCAAGCGGTCTGCTAGGAAGACTCACCTTCCTTTCTCTTTTGGTGCCGGTCTATTTTCTGTGCATCCCTTGATGGCTGTGTTTGGTGTGAACAGATGGGAAGAAAACCAATTTGGGGAGGAGGGGACTTCATCCCAGAAACCAACATTTTATGGGCCTTACATGTATTTCTTCTTGTGCGTCCCCGAGGTGGACTTTTCGCCAGCCGTTTTCCTTGCATGAATACATCACCCGGATTTCTCTTGGGGTCCATATTTCTTTTTTGAAAAGCCCTGGGAAGCCCTGAAAAGAGCTGTCAGGACCAGCAGAATCCTTCCAAAGATGCATAATGGGAGCTGCTCCCTTTGCGCAAGCATTTGCAGGCGCTTGGGAAGCGGATGCCTCCTCTGCAAGGCGATTCGTCAGGCTCTGCCTCCATGGTCTGGCTTTGCGCTGCATGGTTTGGCTCTTCCCCAAAACTGTCTCTCTGCGCCACAATGCCACCCGCCCTGCCTGCGCAGCAATGGAAGGCTTTAGGGCAGGGGTAGGCAACCTGCGGCCCACGGGCCAGATGCAGCCCAGCAAGGCCTTGGGACCAGCCCCAGCCCGGTCCTGCCGCCGATTGCTGCCGGAGCCTTTGGCCTCTTGCGTGAGGGCGTGGGGCCTTTGGCCTATCCGGAGGAGGTGGGCAAGGGGTGCACGCGGGGGGCAAGGTGGGGCAGTTGTCTATAGAAGCCTCCGAAACAGAATTATATTAACATTTTTTTAAAAATCAGCAAATGTTTAGCGTTGTCCCTCTCCATTTTTTTAAAAACCAGTGTCCTCACAATTGAAAATTTTTTGTCGCTACATTTGTCCTGGTTTATTTATTATTTAAATTTTTTAAAATATTTATATTTATTTTTTGGCTTCGGCCCCCTCAGCGTCTGGGGAACCCGGCCCCCGGCTCAAAAAGGTTGCCTACCCCTGCTTTAGGGTTTATAAGGACACTCAAGAGCCGAGGGGTGAACCTTTACCCTCTGGCCAAAGCGGGCCTTGGGGTCCCCCATCACCAGAGAAGAGGCATCCCTTGCCGTGGGTACCACTGGCTTCCGAAACATTCCTCCTCCAGAGGTGGAGCGTGGCCTTTGCTGCCTAGGATGCACTGAAGGCTGCCATGGGGATCAGGCATGGGTTCTAATGATGCCACCCACCGCTTGACCAGGGGCTGGGTGGCAGGGGTCAAGGCACTGCTGGGGTCTTCCTCTAGGCCTTTCTTGAGGAAATGGCCCACAATGATCTCAGCTGAGGGTGGTGTGCGATCAGGAGGCAGCGAAGGGGCATCCATTTTGAGCCAGGCATGCAAGGGTTTGGGGTTCCAGAGGCTTCTGGGGGCATCATGCTGCCAGTCCAGAGCAAGGAGTTGCATCAGCCATGGCACCCACTGCTACCTGGCTCAACCTGTGCACATATTTTAAAATGCCCACCATCTTTCAAAACGACCCCCTTGCAAACCAGAAGCAGAGGCCCCCTCCTCCCCCAACATCCCCCCCCAGGACCCTTCTCACAGCGTTGGGGTCTTTAGGGGGCTTTTAAAGAGGCAGCATCAATTGCCTTTGGCCAAGCCAAGGCTGGTGGTTCCAGTGATGATCCTCCACCAGAACGGACCTTAAGGGATGGAAATTCGCCAAAAGAAATTTACCTTCGGAGCACCTTTGCTCTTTTCAAGGTTAGTTTGGGATTTAAGCAATTAAGACCAAGCTGAATGTATGCGTTGAGGGTGTGTTTGTCTGAAGGAGTGCTGATAAAATCAGTCTGCATGTTGTTGATGCTCTTTCTGCATTAAGGCTGCACTTTATTTTGGTGTAAGGCCTGTTTTCTTCCTGAGCAGAGGCAGCGCCTGGGATCGCCCTGTTCAGATGCACCCTTCAGGGAGGTCTGTTATCTCTCAAAGGACCTCCTTCCCAAGTGCCTAAGGTCCCTAGCTATTCCTTAATTGAACCAATGCAGTGCTTCAGGAGCTGATGCCAGGATCCCTCATCTGGGGGTCAAATGGAAGGGCATACAAGACACAGGCATTAGTCCGGATTAGGAGAACCCACTGGGCAAAGAGAAGGTGAGATGGGGAGGAGGCCCACCCGCCACACGATCCATTCCTTTCTGACCAATGAAGTCAAACACAGAACGGGCTGAAGATGTGAGACATGTGAACGCACTGCTATATGGAGTCGGACCCCCAGCTGCCCACTGAGACCACCAGCACTGCCCACTCTGGCTGTAAAGCGGTTCCGACGGGACCCTTCCCCAGCCCTGACCAGAGATGCTGGCCCCCCATCCGAGAATGAACCCACAGTTAAGGCAGGATAGCTAGAAAACAAGGCCATTCAGAGGACAGCAAAGCCTTTGGCCACATTTATATGTTTATTTCTGGCTTTCCAAAAGCAAACTTTAAAAGACCTGTGACTTGCTATTTAAAAAACATGGTGGTCTCGGCTCTGCTGCTTCCTCAGTCAATGGCTCCTTGGCCCAGGAAGCTGCCCAGCCGGCCACCCGCCCTGCGGGACCTTGGACTTGGGAAGAGGAGGAGGAGGAGGAGGGCTGAGGCAGGGCCAAGCCTTGTCCTCCACCTTGCCATAAAACCCCTTTTGATAACAGCTGCAGGTGAAGAGCTGCTGTTTACCCCGGGTGCAAAGAGAATGGAACATCTCCCACACATTGCAAATCCAGACCCTCTCTTCCAGACCCCCGTTTTACTGCAACTTTGCAGAATAAATGGGAGAGTTTCAGCAAAGATTTTCTGGGGGGGGGTCAGCAGTGAGGGGGGGTTTATATTTATATTCATGGCTGATGAGGAATGGACCCAAAAGGGGGAGGGTCCCAACAAAGGGGGAGATGTTGCAGGGGCTTTTGCTTAGAATAGATTTCTAATGGGGAGAAGAAGAAGGAGCCAAGGCCCCTTGGGCAACCTCTGCCAAGAGGAGGAGATGCAATTTGGGGGGGTGGGTGGGTTGGAATAAAGACTCCCGGATACCCCCTCCCCACTTTAGCTACAGATACCAATAATGGGGGGGAAGCAGCCTTTTGGAGGTGAGGGTCCTGTTCAAGTCAACCAAAAACAGCCTATCCTGCCCTCCACTTCACCCTCCCCAGAAGACCCACCCTCCAGCCCCACATTGCCTGCAGAGCTGTACAGAGTCTGGCCCCAAGCGCCAAGGGGAGGAAAATGGGGGGCTGACCTTGGCTTTACGTCTCTTTTTCTGGTGGAGGGCAGCTCAGCCCAAAGTCAATAGTCCAAGGCCAAAGAAGACCCACACCCAGTTCTTCAGAAGAAGCTTCTCTTGCCCCCCTCCTCTCCATCGCCCACAAAAACGAAGTTGCTGGTCCCCCCCAGGGGCTGTGGGGCTGCGGCAGAGGGGGACCTTCTGGGGGACCCCAGGAAGGTCTTCATGCTGGGGGTGTCCGCTGCCAAGCGTGGGCCCCCGTCCTGCAAGGAACAACAGAAAGAGTGAGAGCATGCGCATGCATGCGTATGTGCAAGACTTCGCTAATTCCATTCTTAAAGGAAGCAATGGGCAGTTTCAGCAATTTTCTTCCTCCTGCACCAGTTTCAAAAAATATTCACAGAAATTGGGATTTACACTGCTTTTCAGCATCCTGGCTCAAGGCTATGGAATTCTGGGAGTTGGAGTATGTTGTGGAGCCGAGAGCTCCGCTCCGCTCCAGGCCCACAACATACTCCAACTCCCAGAATTCCATAGCCTTGAGCCTGAAAAGAGTTAAAGCGGTGCCAAACCTGGTAATCTCTTCAGTGTGGATGCAGCCACAGTCTGCTAAATACTAAGATCTCTTCACTGGCTGCCAATTAGCTTCTGGGCTCAATACAAAGTGTTGGTTATTGCCTATAAAGCCCTATATGGCTTGGGCCCAAGTTACTTGAGGGAACACCTCTCCCCGCACTCCCAGGACAACAGGCAAGTGCTTACTTGAGTACTTGGCTGTAACTCACCAACCAGCATTTACAGCTATAGCTCCTGTGCGCTGGAATAAACTCCCTGAAGAGATTCGACTCAGTTCTCCTCTGGATGCCTTCCAGAAAGCCTTGAAAACCCATCTTTTCCGCTTAGCATCCCCTCCTGACTCTTGATAGGGAAAGTGATCCTCTAATTGAAGCGTATCTCAAGATGCTTAACTGGTGATTGGGAGATTTTAAACTGTTTTTATATGATGCTTTATGGAAGTGTATTTGTGATGGTACTTTGCATCGTAGTATGTTGAGATGTATATCTTTTCTGAACTGATCTCCCAGGAAAAGCGGCACAGAAATAAAGATTTTATTATTTATTATTATTATATATGTGTGAAAAGGTGTGCAAAGTAACTCCCGAATTCATAGACTCTCATAGTGTTGGAAGAGACCCCAGGAAGGGCCCTGATCCAGTCCAACCCCCTTCTTCTGCCATGCAGGAAATCCAAATCAAAGCATCCCTGACAGATGACTATCTAGCCTCTGCTTAAAGACCTCCAAGGAAGGAGACTCCACTGCACTGCAAGGAAGGAGTTTGTTCCACTGTCGAACAGCCCTTACTCTCATGAGGTTCTTCCTAATGTTGAGCTGGAATCTCTTTTCCTGGAGCTTGCATCCATTGCTCCATTGTGTCCTGTTCTCTGGAGCAGCAGAAAATAAGCTTGCTCCCTCCTCAATATGACATCCTTTCAAATATTTAAACAGGGCTATCATATCACCTCTTGCAAAGATGCTCATCCGTCCAGGATTCCCCTCATTAAGGGGTCCATGCCACACACACCACACCTTTCGTGACACCTGGCACTGGTCAAGGATGGAGGGGTGGTCTTGGCTGGGGTGATGGCCAAGTGGCGCATGGCACAGGAGAGAAGAAGTTCCTCCAACTGCATTTGCCTGAAGTGTGCTTCCATTTTCTGCTCTCGTCCAGTTCCCACTTTGCCCTTGAAGTGGGGCAGGAAAGGGGCAGCTCTCTTGCTGCCTTGCCAACAGTTATCTGCTTCATTTAAGGACAATGATGGGGCTGGAGGAGGACAGCAAGACCCCCAACCCACCCAACCCTATGGAGAGACCCCTGGCTGGTTCATGAGGGACCCCTACTCCATTTGGGAACACACAGACAAAGCACTCGTGAAAGATGGCCATCCATCCTCTGTTTCAAGACCCCCAAAGAAGTCAAACCCCCCCACCCTCTGGGGCAGTCCCTATCCTGCTTCTTTCAAACATCTCTTGCCCCAAGGCGCTCTTCCTAACCATATACTCACCAACTCCCACCATTGGGGCAAGGGGGCCGGGCGGCTGCCTGCGTGGGGCACCGGGGCCTCCATAGTGGTCCAAGGGGGTCGCACCCGCGGCAGACTCAGGGTCGGAGAGTGCAGAGGAAGCTGTGGGGGGCTGTGGGGCTCTTGGGAGGGCTGAGCTCTTCTGCAGGAGGAGAAACCAAAAATGAGGGAGTTGGGGGGCAGGGGGGCTAGAAAGGGAGAGGGTCTCCTGACCCAACCAGTGGCTCTGTATTGCTAATGGTGAGAGGGGCCTGGACACTATCAGGATGGATGGGGGCCTTATCCAGCATGGGCCGGGGGGGGGAGAGATGTTGACCCCCACAGCAGCCTTCTAGCTGTCATGGTGTCATGGTTCAAAGGCAAAGAGAACACCGGTGTGGGGCAGATGACCCCCAGCCCAGTCGCCTCCCTCTCAGAAAACACAGGTGGGAAGGAAGGGGAGTTGTGGGCAGGGGTGAGAATGTGACCTAGGGCCGAGAGCCAGAGCCAGAAGTAGATGGGTCCAAGCAGCTCTTTTGGCACTGAGAATGCCTCCCCTTCAGCATCAAAGAACCAATGCCACCAAAAGTTTAGGAGGGCTGCACCCAAAGGCCAGCGCTGGCGGGGGCACTTCCATCTCTGCCCCCAGTTTGCAAAACAAGCCCCACTGCCTTTAGGGGGGGAGCTGGCTAGGTTTATCTTGCAAAGCTCCCCCCCCCCTTGCAACCTCATTTGTTTTGCCAAAATTCCCCACAAAAGCCCTGGGGGGAAAAGGGAGAGAAGAAGGCTGAATCCACACTGGAGAAGGCGAAGGAAAGGAGGCATGTGTGGAGCAGAAAACTGGAGAAGCTGTGCCTGCTGAACTGCCACCTGTCTGCCCTGTTCTTTGCATCTGGTCCCCTGGGAGCAGACAGGGACCCCCAAGACCCCTCCAGGCTGAGGAAGGGGGCAGCTTGGGGGGTGGAGAGCTGGGCCTTTCCTGTCTGGGCTGGAGGGGCTCAAGGCATGAAAGAAGGGGAGGAAAGCCCCCCCATCGCCCCTCTTACCCCAAACGAAAGACAACCAGGAGGAGGAAGAGGAGGAGGATCACCAGGCCAGCAACGCAGGAGACTGCAACCAAAGCCAGCAGGAAGGCTGTGCAGGAGAGAGGAGAGAAAGGTGTGGCTTTGGGGGTCCCTTGAGAGCCCAGACCCCAAGGGAAACCTGCCTTGAGGAATCCCACTATATCCCCCAATCTGCACCTGTTGGGAAGGACCCCTGAGGGCCCTACAGCCCCATTCTGCCATGCAGGAATCCCCACTCCTGAAAGATGCCCACCCAACCGCTGCTTAAAGATGGAGAGCCCACTGCCTTGGACAGCTCTAAACAGTGAAAAGTTTCTTCCCAAGGTCTGGCTGGAACCTCTTTCCCCGTAATTTGAACCCATTTCTTCTCATCTCCAGAGCAGCAGAAAGCAAGCCTGATCCATCTTCCGCATGACATCTCTTCAGATATTTAAAGATGGCTTGAATGACTCTCCCTTGAACTACTACAGAATGAGAGCTCTCTGCCAGACAATGCAAAGTACATCATCGACATTATGAATCCCACGATTCCACAGGATGATGGTTAATGTGGTACCAAACTGCTGTACAAGGAACAGTGCAGACACATTCCTGGGAAGCTGCTGTCAGACTGAGCCATCCCAATGGGAACCAGTGGCAAGGAGTCCCGGAGTCTCAGCTGTGCCATGCTCTAACTGGACGCAAGTGGGCTCTGGTGGATTATCTCACAATGGCTGGTTTCATTGGAGGGGCGATTATGCCCCCCACTCCTGCTCTTGTCCCCTTAAACCCCTGTGGGGTGGGAAGAGGAAAACAGGGGGCAAAGGGGGACACTTACGCTCCTGGCAGCCAGGACCACTGAACCCAAATGGGCACCTGGAAGAGAAAAGGGCAGGGCGGTCACTGTCTGCATCGCATCCCATGCACACATGAGGAGGGCATTGCTATTGGTTTTGGGAACCTCTTCGGAGCTGGTCTGGGGCAGAACCAGAGGAAAAGAAAGCACCCCTCTGGAAGGAGGCTAGTAGTGGCCAAATTCGCCAGGCAGAGGAGTAAGCCCAGACAGAAGGGGCTTCAGACCCTCCCCCAGAAAGCCAAGGGGCATTTGGAAGGCAGCCTGGTGGTCCCTGGAGACAGAGCTTGCCCAGGAAGGAAAGCTATCCTTGCCAGCAGGAGGTCTTGTGCCCATTGGGGTGGAAGGGTAGACAGATCTGGGAGATCAGAGGGAGCTGTTGTGGGAACCACAGGCCCGACAAGGAGGTTGCTGGCCTGGCGTCAGGTGCTGGCTGGCTCAAAGATCGCCTGGCCCATCCCTTCTCTGACAGAAGACAGCCAGACATAGCCTTCCTCTGAAATCTGGGCCTGGAGGACATGCCTTCTCTTTGAAGGATGGGAACCTCGTCTACACAAACACATGCACAAACATACACAAAGGGCACAGCAGGGAGGCAGAGTCCAGGCCTGCAGAAGGCCAGAGGAACAGTCTGGCCAGCCCCAAACAGATCTGGGTCAGCCAGAGGCAAAGGGGTCTTCCTTTCCACCTCCATCTCCACCCTTTAACAGAAGTTAGGTTCCCAGGGTGGCCCTTTTTCTCCAGCCCTTCAAGGCAAGAGGGAGGAAGCTCAGGATGAGAGCACCGTCATGAAAATGCCTCCTTAGATCTGTGTCCTTGTTTTCCTTGTTGCATCTGCCCACTTAATGTCACCTCCTTAGGACCTTCTCCTGTTCTAAGAGGGGCTTGGAAAACGCTCTATACCTGGACTAAAACATGTGTGGGAAAAGGTGATAAAGAACAGAGCTGGGGGAACTTTGGGGTCACTTTTCTCTTTCTGTCCAACCATGAAAATATTTCCTCATTTGTTAGACTTGGGTTTTTTTAATTTTTGAATGCCCTGCTGGCATTAACTCTGGCTGATGCTGAATGTGTCAGATTTAGCGACAAGATCACCCCCAGGACCTCTGTGCCCTCAACAGGAAGCATCCCTGGTCCTCAGGTTTCTGCCCTGACAGCTCAGGTCCTGCGGTGCTCCTGACCCAGCAACCCTCTACAAGAGGGGTCGGCAACCTACGGCCTGTGGGCCACATGCGGCCTGCCGAGCCATTGCTCAGTCCTGCTGCCGATTGCCGCCGCCAAAGGCCCCCGCAGCGGGCAACGGGGGGCTTGCGCGCAGGCCCATTGGCCTCCGGCGCAGGCACGCGGGGGCCTTTGCACGCGGGGCAAGTGGCGGGCAAGGAGGAACAAGGGGGGCAATTGTCTATAGAAGCTTCAGAAACATGCATTTTTTTTAAAATCAGATTTTTTGCGTGTCCTCCATGTTTTTTAATTTAAAAAGTGTCCTCCATCTTAGTTTTTTGTCCTACATTTGGCCCGGTTTGTTTGTTTATTTATTTTTAATTATTTAAAATTTTTTTGGCTTCGGCCCCCCGAGTTGTCTGAAGGACAGCAACCCGGCCCCCGGGTCAAAAAGGTTGCCTACCTCTGCTCTACAAGCTGAAACTGCCCCTGGCCCCCATTCCAGGGGAGGAAGAGGAGGATGCCACCATTCCGGCCTTTGGCCAGACCCCCAGAGGACCAAAATTCCAGGACAGGGCCTGGTGCTGGCATCTTGAGATGATGGCCCCCTGGCCTCAAAAAGGACATGGTGCATAGAGCACATTTCCCCCTGACCCTCTGTGAGTGGTGCCAGGCCAAGGGTAGTCTCCCACAAACTGCTGCCACTCAATCTTTTCCCCTGTTCAAAGGGAGATGTTGCACTCCTGAGAGGTTTCAGGGTAAAATATTTGGCATGGGGGGAGGAAAGGAGGGGCTGGGGGGGTCACTGAAGCAGGGAGACTTACCTGGAACAGGTGCCATCTTGAAGCCAAAAGCCACTGCTGCAAACTGGAGGGGGGCAGGAGAGAAAGAGTGAGGGAGCAGAAATGAGAGGAGAGTGAGAAACAAGAGTCACCATCTTTCGCCCCTTCCCTTCCTATGAAGCCCCTTCTGTAAAAGAGCAAAGTGGAATGGCCACTGAGGCCTCCACAGCCAGCACCCCCTCCACAACCTCACAGAATAACTTGCATTGCTGGTGTGACTCGGTGGCCCCATGGCCAGACCCATTCAATTGCAAGGCCTAGGTCCTTTCGCCCATCCACAGCGGAGGAAAAACCACTGGTCCCCAAGGGTCCCAACTGAGCCCAGGGACTCCCGCACCACCTGCACAGGTGTGATCCATGGGGTGGACCTGGAGGTAGCCGGGCCGGCAGGTGCAGCGGAGGAGGCCATCCTGGGAGGAGCAGGTGGCCGAGGTGGAGTCGCAGGGGTCAAAGTCACAGAGGCCCAGGCCTGCAGCAGGACGGAGGAGGCAGAGAATTAAGGATGTTGGAGTGGGGAAGTGCCTTGCCCCTATGGTCCCAAACCCCTTTGGGGTCTTCCTGTCCCTTGTCCAGCCACAGGAGACCTGTCCCAGAGAAGCCTCCAAGCCATGCAGCCACTTTGCCCTCTTTAGCCCAGGAGAGTGAGAAGGGGCTGATGGTCCCTCTGGCCCCTCATGGGCAGTGGGGGGGGGCACGCAGCTTCCACTCACTCTGGTAGGTGCCCACATGGCGCAGGAGAGCACAAGCCGGGGTACGGCTGAGGGGGCTGCTGTTGTCGTGGCACCGCGTCCTGAAGGCGGCAACAGCCACTTCCACCTCTTGGATCGTGACCAGCACCCAGGCTGAGAAATGGTGCATCAGAGTCGCTTCCAGGCTGGGCCACCTGAGGAGGGAACAAAGGGGCAGAAGAGGGCCATCCAACCGGTCGGCCTCTTCCCTCCCTCTCTGCCCAGAACCTGTGGCAACCCTTCCTCGCTCTCTCTTCCAAGGAGCACAGGATTGGTGGCTTTGAGACCACTTCCAGTTTCCAACTGTCTAGTCTGGCAACGACAGTCCCAATTAACCCGCTGCCATCTCCCTTTCTCAGCTGCTTTTAAAGCGTCCCAGTTTCTCTTGCCTCCTCCTCCTCCTCCTCCTCTTCCTTGCACTTTCCCTCTTTGCCCTCAAATTACTCCAGAAGCTGCAAACTGAGTCCAAAGTGCAAACGCAGCTGGCATTCCATTAATTCATTGAGAAGGGTCAGAGTTTTGCCCTTCCCAATGGGCTCAAGCAGAAGCAAACTGCTGCAGCCTCATCTAGTTTATGTGAGCTTCCTGACTTATTATGACTTATGCCATCCTGACCACTTTGATGCTTCTTGGTCACTTTGTCCCAGGTTTCATCTGTGAAAGACTGGGGGGCAAGAGAGGGCTGGTGATGCCTCCTGACAGGAGGAAGGAAGAGGCTGCACAGAGCAAGCCGTTCCTCCTCTGAGCAGCAGACGTCCTGCCAAATCAGATATACCAAGACGGGTATCCCAAACTGGATGGCAGGCTGGGAAGGGATTTCCTTATAACCTCCTTACAACTTTGTGATAGGACACACACAGCCTGCTAGGTCATAAAAAGGAAGCAGGCCAGAAAATAAAGGTTGCTCTCCTTTCCTTCTGTCAGGGCCTGAACCTGGGACCCTCCATTCCTTCCTGCAGAGAGAAAGAAGGCCATGGGGGATCCAGTGCATACGCTTGGCAGTCACAGTTCCTCCTCTGCTATCCATTTGACCAGCTGTGTTTAAAGTGTCCTGGTTTCTCTCCTCTCCTCCCACTTTCCCTCTTTGTCCTGAGCTTCTTACTACAGTTGCTGTCAATGGAGCTCAAAGTGCAAAAGTACTTATTGGGGGAGTGGAGTCTTGACCTTCCCTGCAGACTCAGGCAGAAGCAAACGCTGCAGCCTCTCCTAGCTCACTAACAGCATGCCCACGCTCTCTGCCCAGATCCTCTCCTCTCCCCTTCTCACCCCACAACTCACTTCAGCTCTTGGATAGATGTTCCCAGGTACCCGTCCAGGTGCCCCAAAATCTGCTGGAACTGTTGGGATGGAGACAGCAGTGTATTGCAGGGTGATAAATCCAGGCCCCTTCTCCCCCGCCTCCCAAATTCTCCCAAAATCAACAACACCTCCTACCCCCCCCCATCACTCTGTCCTACCTCTAGTGCTGACAATGTGGCTCTTGTGAACTCTGCACCCCCTCCATTCTTCGGGGAAATACTAACCAGACACCTCCTCAAAGGAGGCAAGGGCAGCCAAGGGGGCACTGGCCCAGCCCCCAGACCAAAGAGCCCAGTGATCAGTTGGCTCAAGGGGGCACCTAGGGAGGGGAGACCCTTACCAAGCTCTGGAGTTGGGCGGCCACCCGGGACCCCTGCAACTCCTCTGGCCGCTCTGAGGTCCACCAGCCCAGGGCTTCCGGAGGGGATGGCGGTTGCAGGAGCATTAGCAGCCGGGCAGGGAAGGCCCTGGCTTCATGGAAGAGAGGAGCAGGTGAGTGGGTGAGCAGGGGCACAAGGAAGCAGGGCAGGGGCAAGGTTAAACCCAAGGATCCCAGGTGAAGGTCAAAGAAAAGGGGATTAAGCCTCCCCTCACATGTCCTCTGGCCCTCATATGCCTCTGAGCTGGCAGGGGTACCCAAGGCAGCAGATCACTCCTCCTGCTGCTGCTGCCTCCCTTCAGGGGCCAAGGCAGTCCCGAGTAAGCCCCCCCCCCTTTACCTGGCACACAGCCCAGGGCAGGGAGGAGGTGGTAGCCCAGGCCACAGTGGCAGGAGTTGCGCCCAGCCTGGTCTTCGCAGTGGCTCCATGGGGGGCATTCGTCCTCCCCATTGCAGGTCAGGGGGGCCTCTGCTTTGGGGGCAGAGAAAGGACCGTCGGAGGAAGCACCAGGAGCCCCCATAGCTAGGCAGAGGGTGGCCCGCCTCAGAGGGCTGGCAGCAGAGCTGAGAGTTGCCCCTTGGCTAGAAAAGAGCAGAAGCCCAGTCCTGGCCAGAGAAAGGGGGACCTCAAACCCAGCAACTGGCCATCTCCTCAGATTGTGATGCACAGGGTCTTTCCCCACCACTTTGCCCCACAACTGGTACTGAGAGGTAGACCCCTTCTCCCCACAGAGGCTGTTGTTCTGGGCCAAGGGCTTTGGCTTCCCCAGCCTCAGGGGAACCAACATGTGAGGCCAGAAGTGGGCAGCTGCCAGGGCCTGGGTCTTTTTGCAGGGGCAGGTCTCAACCTCCCTTCCCAATCTCCCAGGTCACCCTTTTTCTGGGGGAGGAAGAGGGTGGGTTGCCTCCCCTTTTAAAGGGTTGCCAGTCTCCCTGCTGTTTTGCTTCAGAGACAAGCTCCAGGATGGAGGGCTTTCCTGGCAATCTGTGTAGCCACTCCAGGGTCTGGGGCAAAACTTTCATTCTCCCCTCCACCTGCAGCAGTCATCCCTGGTCCAGGTGGGCTCCTTCTTTCCCCCTTTACCAGGGGAAATCCATCCCCTGCTGCAGCTGCTCACCTGGCTCTCCGTTGGCACCATGCATCCCATTGGCAGTTGTTTCCCTCATGGCAGGGGGCACAGTCCAGGTTGTGGGGCTGAGACCAGAGAGGTCCAGTCCTGTTGACCAGTTGGCCGTGCTGGACTCTGAAAGAGAGAGGTGAGATTGGTATAAGGTTGGGGGGAAATGACACAGGATTTATTTAATGCCAAGAAGGGGCATCTTGTGGCTCCCAGGGGGCACCTTCGGGACACAAGCATCAGCCACTTGCAACAGGTGGGGGGGGAGTCCTGAAAGACATGGGGACACCCCACAAAAAGAAAATCCTGAGAAACTGGGCAAGGGGCTTGCATTTGATCAGACCTGGTGTCATCCATGAAGCCCCCAGATATGGGCACCTGTCTACCAATGTATTATCCACCCATCCCCATGCCCTCCTATTCAAGGATGTGTGCCCATAAGAACCAAAGGTATGCAGATGCCAACAGAACCCCCTGGCAAAATGTCTTCCTGAACCGACCCACTGAATGCTGCAGGCAGGTGCTCGGCCCGTAAGAGTTGTGCCCACAGAGAAAGACCAGCCATGCCCTCCTCCTGACAACATGGCTCTCCACCGGAAGTGAGGATTCAATGTTTCCCCAGAAAGCACACTGATCCCAAAATGGGGGACGGATGGAGGGTCCCCGAAACAGCTCACCTGCCAAGACAAGGCTGGATGGCTGAGCCCCCACCCAACAAAATGTGTGACAAAACTGGGCCACCCAGGCCCCTGTGGGGCTGAGCCCCCTCAGGCTGGTGGGTCAGAAGGGGGCCAAAGGGTCAAACGCTAGGAAGAGAAACTGCAATTGCAGCTGAGCCCCTCAGAAATCATAAAGGCTGCGTCTGCCATCCATGCTCTGCTCACTTACTCAGGTGTAAAAGTGTGGAGAGAGCACTTGTAAGCACACACTGCACTTGGGAGAGGATGCTAGGATGAGAATGGGTGGGGGAAAGTAGAAGTATCTTCTAGAACATGGCCACATAAATCTATGGATGCCGGCCATGAAAGCCTTTGACTTCACACTGAAAGTAGAAGTAATTTGCAAGGCAAGAGTAATAGCCTACCTGCCCATGTTGAGCTTCCACATCACCCCCTGCCCATGTTGAGCTTCCACATCACCCCCAAATCCCTCAAACCATAGGAAGCATGTGAGCCCCAGGAATACAGATCAAGATTCGCCACAGGATCCCACCACATGGATAAACTGGTCTTCAAACAGATGGATTTGATGTACTCTGAATGCTGTCCAGGGGAACAACAGGCTCTCTGGTCCCCATTGTTGTTGTGTGCCTTTAAGTTGTTTCCAACTTTTGGCAAGACCCTACAATAGGGTTTTCTTGGCAAGGTTTGTTCAGAGGGGGTTTGCCATTGCTATCCTCTGAGGCTGAGAGAGCGTGACTTGCCCAAGGGCACTCAATGGGTTTTCATGGCTGAACTGGGAATCAATCCCTCCACAGCCATAGTGCAATGTTCAAACCACCAAGCCATGCTGGCTCACCTGCCTAAATCTGCCCAGGTGTACCTGTGCCCTGGCCTCACCTTTGGCCCCTCACTGGAATGCCAGAAGGCAAGATTTAGGGGTGGCTTCAAGGACCTTGTGGGGAGGGTTTGGCAGCCTGCTTGGGACTTGAATTTGCCCCACGCATTTGATTTCTGCACATTTTCCACAGCTGTGTTGCTGGGATGGGAATAGGACCAAAGCAAGGATGAGCTCCATCTCAAACTGAGGCCCAGGAGCAGCCCATCTTCCAGAGGCTTCTCAGCCCGGGAGCAGCAGTGGGATGGTGAGCAACTGACCAAGGGGCACAAGTGGATGTGGGGAAGGAAGGGGATTCACATAATCCAGAAGTGCCAACAGCAGCAAGGGTGAAAGTTCCTCTCGCAGCCAGAAGGGGGCAAAAGGGAGCTGGGATTCCCCAACACACACCCAAAGCCCCCTGCTTACCTGCCCAGGAGGGCGTCCTGGGGGGCTCAAATCCCACCCAAATGAGTGGGAGGTCTCCTGCGTTAACTGGGGGGCAGCATAAAAACAGTGCACACTCAACAAGGAGGGTGGGCAGCAGTCTCTCCCTTTCCTAGTGTGGCCTAGAGGAGGAGGAGGAGGAGGAGGAGGAGACGCAGCCCCCTCCTGCCCCATGGCAACCCACCTTCCCCCCCACACCTGTGTGGCCACTTACCTGACCCAGGCCCCCCGCTGGCCACCAGCCCCCCCTGCAGGACGGCCAGGGCAAGGCAGAGGCCGACCCACATTCTCTTTCGCCCAAGGTGGGCTCACAACTGGCCCAGGCTGCTAAAGAGCTATGGGGAAGCGAGGGAAGGAAGGAAGCCAGGGGTCATTGGCCCCACACACCTGGCACTCATTAACGCAGGGAGGCTGAGCCAAGGAGGCCAAAGGGGGGAGAGGCCAGCATGGCTGCCTTGACCACTACCAGGGCTGGCCTGGCACGGCACGGGAGGGACTCTGTGACCCCCAAGGCCATGGGTCCGGTACATTTTGGACAAATACCCCATGCAAGTAGGCAGGCAAGGAAAGGCAGGGGCCTCCTTTAAACCCATGGCCAGTCTGGGGAGAGAGGAGGAGGCAACAAAACAAGAGTGGCTGGCCAACAAGAAGGGAAGAAAGTGCTTTTTAACATCTTCAAAGGTGACCCAGAGTGAGGGGCAGTCTGATCAGGGGCCCAGAGGTGGCACTTTAACTGAGAAGGAAACCAGCCTCATAGGTTACACAGAATGGGCCAGATGGGCAGTGATGGACGGACAGACTGGCCAAGAAAGGGAACTTGGGTCTTGAGAGGAGAGAGGAAGACGCTGGTCCAGCATGCAGCAGTCAGGGAAAGGCCAAAAGGGGACAGAAAACAAAGCTGCCCCTGTCCTTGGACCTGGGTGCAAATGTGTGGAACAGCACCTGCGCTTCTGCCCATCTTACCCCCAAACGAATATGGTAGAGCTGAGAATGAGGCATCCTGAAGGATCAAGGGGGCAGGCACATCTCTGCAGCATTTGGGGACTGGGGGGGAGGGTTAGGGGTGAGAAATGAAGGAAGTGTGGAGAAGTTAGAGAGGCAGTTGTGGCAGCTGAGAAAACCCCACTCAGAGTGGAGCTGCCATGAGGAAGGCAAATTCCACACTAGGCATCACTAGGAAGGGAATTAATCATGATGGCTGCAGTATGTGACCCACCTGCAACCCATGCTCTGCTCATGGGGGGCACCTATCCCAGGGGGCTGCCATAATTGTCCACTTTTACCAGGAACAAAATGTAGGACAAATTCAAGACCAAACTGTAGGGCAACTGCAGGACAAAACTCAGCTCAAAATGTAGGACATTTAAGGTCCACCATTTTTCTTCAATGTCCTACATTTTGGGCTGAGTTTTGTCCTGCAGTTGTCCTACAGCCGGCGACTGCAAGCAAGCAGTCGATGCTCAGAGCTGCATCTGTGGGCCGTTTCCTCTTGAATCCTCTGGACCCCCACCAAGGCAACTCTTTGGCCCCGTGTAAACGTCAATGCTGGATGTGGTGCAGGCCTGTAGTCTGACCCACATTGTGGCCCTTCCCATCTCCTCACTTGGCTACTCTAAGGCCAGCTGACCAAACAGCTCAGGACCCAACCTCCAGCTTGCAAGGCTGGAGGTGTCGCCAAGTGCTGCTGATCTGCCTGGTGAGCGGAGATGCTTAGGACTGGAACTCAGGGCAGGCAGCCGGATTCTGGACCTGTAGCCCCATTAAGTGCCTTCCAGTGTGATCAATAGGGGACCTGCCACAGGCAATTGGCCTCTGACCCCACTACAGCCCCCCCCCCTCCCCAGCACCATCCTCTCAGTCCCTGGAAGGGAAGCGCATGGCACCTCTGCCCATGTACAGAAGGCAAGCAGGCCAAGCGCTGCTCTCAGCACTTCTTTGCTTGCGTTGGGGCACTTTCAGCCTGAGTTAGCTTTAACCCAATGGGGTTTCTTGGAAAGATGGGAAGGGCCCCTCTCTCTGCTGGGGTCAGAGATCTGGACACAAAACAGGTTCAGTGAGGCGAGGAAGGGAGGGAGGACAGGGCACCCTCTTGGCCGGGACTGACCCAGGCCGGATGAGGGCCCTCTTAGGTGGGTCTGGGTCCTGGGGGGGGGTCTGGGCCAGGAAGGGGAAGGAGGAGGCCTAGTGGCCAAGCCTCCTCAGGACTGCACTGGAACCAAGAGATGGCCCCAGGAGGACCCCAGCGACGGGGAGGGTCTCGCTGCCCCTCTGCTTCCTGGAGCCAGGGGTCACTCAGGGGGGCAGGGAAGGGAGTGGGGGGCTTGAAGAGCCAAGGAAGAGAGGCCCGCCCAAGGGAAGCCCCTACGGCCCCCTTCCCTTTGGACTGGAGGGCCTTTGGAGACCCCCGACGGGCCCAAAGGGCTCCCTGCTGCCAGGCCTTTCCAGGGGTTTCTTCTGCCTCTGAATGCTCCTAAAAGCCAGGGAATGGAGGGAGAGGAATTGGGGAGGGGGGGGGTCCAGGGCCTGCGAAGGGGAACCGGAAGACCAGAGCGCGATGGGCCCTGGCTTCCCTCGCCTCTTGGGGGCAGGGAGGGGGCGTGGCCTGCTGCCGCCCTCTGACCCCGGGCTCCTCGGCCAATCCCAGAGCGCCTCCTTGTCGGCGGGGACTTCCGCCCCAGAAGAGGGTTCGCCGCCGTCATGGATCCGGAAGCCCCGGTGAGCAGCAGCAGGAGGAGGAGGGCAGGGAGGCCCCGGTCTGGTCAGTGGAGGGGGACCCCGAGAGGCGGCAGGGAGGGAGGGAGGGAGGCCCGCCCTGCCAGGTAGGACAGGCGCGATGGCAGGGGGCACGGCGGGAGCCTCTCCCCGAGGCCCAGCTGCCCCTTTGACGCCTCCCTGCCTCCCTCCCTGGCTCCCCGCTGCAGACTTTGGGGGACCTGCTGCTGAGCCTCTACGAAATGGGCTTCTCCGAGGGACAGGTCCGGGCTGCCCTCCGCGCAGGATGCCTCAGCGCCCCGGAAGCAGCCAACTGGTGAGAGACTGAGAGAGAGAGAGACCCAGGGGACCCCCACCCAGATCCCCCGCGCCCCCTCCTCAAAGTGGAGAGTGGGAGCCAGGGGGACCCTGACCCACTCCTCCTCAAACAGTCAAGTGGGAAGGGAAGGAGGGAGAGACACAGGGACCCCCACCCAAATCAACATGGGCCCACCCCTTCCCCAGAGTCAAGGGGCCCCCACCTAAACCAGCCCCACCGACCCCTCCTCAAAAGGTTATTATGGAAGGGATGCCAGACAGCAGGCAATAAGATCAGCCTAAAGGTTCAAAACACAATTGTAAACCAAGGGAATCCACTGCCAAACTCTGTAACACTTTCAACAGCAGGGTCCTTTAAAAGGGTTTAAAATGCTGTGAGGCAGCGTTAAGGGCAGGCACATAGGCAGGATTAGTCCCTCCTTGCCCGGCTTTAGCTAAAACCTAGGTTCACACGTAAGCCCTTCACAAACTGAAGTTGGGGGGGGGGGTCTTCTTGGCCTGTTCCACATTGCGAGTCCCAGCGCTTGGGTCTACCATCAGGGCTCCATCCCTGGGATTTGTAGTGGCACCTGTCCTCACTGGCAGAGAGGGCATCTGGATCCCAGGATGGTGCCCTGGTGACCAGTGGAGTAAGAAGGAGCCCAAGTGGTGCAGTGTGGAAGGAGCCCTCTTGTGCCATCCAGCCCCAGATTCCCCCTTTGAGGACGCAGAGACCCGTGGCCACCAGGCTGCCCCACAAGCAGTGGTTCTGCTCCCTTTAGGAGGGTAGAGAGGGCAATGGGGTGGGACCGGATCAGGGTGAGTACAGTCCTGCTCATGGCTGGCACACTTCTGAGGTCCTGCCAGGGAGTCCATCTTGGTGCCAGAGCACCCTCCAGCACAAGCGATCTAGGGCCACTGCACACCTTTTTCTTTCCCAGGTTGCTGCAAGAAGTGGGAGAGCAGCAGCAGCAGCCACCACTCATCCTGCAGGAGCAGCAGCATCACCGCAACCCCCCAGGAGCCCCAGACCAAAGAGCAATGGATGCCTTCAATCCACCCAGGCAGCCCCTGGTGGTCCTCTCAGGGCCAGATGCCCCCCGCCTGAGCCTCAGGGCGCCAGGTACGTAAGACCCCCACCCACCCACCACGCCTGGCATAGAGGCAGAGGCTGGGCCCAGAGTGGTCTGTGGGATCCTTTGGAAAGGCCCCCTCCCCACTGCTCTCATTCCGCCTCCTTCTGCCCCACTGGCCAGGCCTGGGGTGGGCTTCCCGGCACGTCCAGGGGACGGGGCCTTCTCGGTGGACACCCCTCCCAGGAGCTGGAACTCGCAGAGACTCTAGAGGGGTATTTCTCCATTAGCAGCAGAAGACTTTCCCTATTCCAACAGGCTTTGGGGAACTGCTCTACTCAAAGGGGGCTTTTCTTGATGTGTTATGCTTATTTTAGTCCTTGCTGTCAACTGGAGATGCTTCCCCCGGTTTTAAATCCTTAGACAGCCAAATCACATCCTTTATCTTCACTTGCATTTCTTTTTATGTTATAGTCCTGTCTGTGTTTTGGTCTTGAGGTAGAGTCTGATTTAACTCATGCTACTCAGTTCAATACAGCAGCAGCCCCTCTTGCCTCCCATCTAGACCCCAGGCTGGATTTGGCCACAGAAGAGCCTCATGGGAGAGTGGAAAGCCAGGCCTTGGCCCAGCGGGAGCAGCTGGCTCAGCAGCTGAGAGCCGAGAAGAGGAACAAGAGGAAGGTGGGAGAATGTGTGGCCAAGCCAAGGTGCCCCCCTGGTCAGTGGCAGGACTGGTCAGCAGTCCGGGAGGGGTATCCCTGGGCCCTGCCCTGTCTTGCCCTGGGAGGGTCTCCATGCAGCTGCAGCTTGGAGGGAGGTGGCTTGGAGGAATTTCCATCCTATGCCTCTCTCTTCAACTGTCTATGGCCAAAGTGGCCCTCCTCATGCTCTCCTTCCTCTCCCAGGAACATGAGCTGATCTTGCAGAGAATAGCCGATGACCGAAGGCAGGTCCAGGTGAAGGCACAGCTGACCCAGGCCTTGCCCTCCACCCAGAGCCTTCCACCATCAGAAGTCAGAACGCAGCAGCAGCAGCCCCACGCCTCTGAAGAAAGTGGGCAGTGCCTCCTTGTGGTGAGATGCCCCATTCCTTAGCCTCTGAATCCAGGGGGGCTGCCCAGAGGCAGACTCACATTCGCAAGGCTCTCACACAGAGAGAGGGAGAGCTGCAACCAAGAGAGTGGAATGAGGCTTTGCAGTGTCCAGCAGGGGAGCAATCTCCAATTTTTGTGTTGGTTTCACTGTGCTCCACGCATAACTCATCCTGCAAATTGCCCTGGGATGGAAGCCAGATAAGATGCAGGGAAACTGAGGCAAAAGGCTGTACTTGTCCATGGCCACCCACTGGGCTTTTGTGGCCATGGTGGGATCCAGATCCCTCTAAGCTCAATGACAAGATGGAAGTAGACCCAGCTTTCTGGGTGTGAGCCATTGCTGTTTAACTTGTGAGGGTGTCCTGTGCTTTCTTAGCCTCAGCTTTCCATCTGTCAAATGGGCATTTCTGTTCCTGAGAGGGGATGGACAGGAAAGATCTGAGTCAGAAATAGGTAGCAACTCCCCCCCCCCCCAAGTATGAGTGGGGGTCTGGCCAGGTTGGGGTTCCCTGCTTCCCCTCCACCGATTCCCTGCAGATAATGAGGAGCAGCTTGGGCAGAGTGCCCTCTTCCCTCACCACTGCCACTTCTCTTCCCCCCAAGGTCCGCCTCCCCACAGGGGCATCCATCCGTGAGCATTTCCCAGCCGACTCCCCCCTGGAGACCCTCCACCAGCACCTCCTGGCTCAGCACCCGGAGCTCTCCCCATCCTCCTCCTTTCTTCAGACCTTCCCCAAGAGACGCTTCAGCCCAGCTGACTTCTCCTCCACCCTGCGGGATTTGGGCCTGACCCCCAGTGCCACCCTCTGCCTTGTTGATCCCCCACCTTCTGGGAGCCCCCATCTGGATCCCCAACTGCAAGCGCTCTCTGAGGGGTCCAGCCAACTCCAAGCGGGGGAAGGAGGAGACCTCCGTTCAAAGGGAGGCCTGGCGCTTGTGCTCCATTCCCCAAAGCAGCTGCCACGGGGGGGCCCAAGGCAACAGCCGGGAGGAGATGGCAGCCGCCTCGGGGGGCCCGACTTTCCTGAGCATCACCGCTGGGGTAAGCTACCCTTCGGGGGGGGGGGTGGCAGCACATTTTCCTCTCCTACATACTTTCTCTTGGGGGAGAAGGGAGCAAAATGGAAAAGTGGACAGGGATGGAGACACCACTGAGAAACACGACTTTATTTCAGCTGGAGCTTTTGCGGATTCAAGATGATGCTCTTCCAGAAATAAGGCAGGGAGAGCCGCAGGTTCTACTGGGGTCTTTTCCGTATGCACCCCCTCATGTCTCCATTCCCCATTTAATGCAAAAATGGAATAACATGGGCATCTCTTTGAAAACTAGTTTCTTTGACGGAGAGGAGGCTCTGAACAGTCCCCTGTGTTTGACCTGGTGTGCCCCTTGGTGCTAGCGGCCCTGGCTTCGCCCAGCCCCACCTTTTCTTTCTGTCTTTCTGAGCATCCACGATGGCTGATGTCTGAGTGGCTGACCGTCAGGAGCCCCATTGGAAGACAGAGAGGCGGAGGAAACTTTGCCCAACCCCTGCCTTCCCACTGCCCCCCACCTCCCAATTTTCATCCCTGCATCTCTCCATCCTGTTTGTGGACAGTGGGCTCCCCCCTCAAGGCTCTGCTCTCTCTGACTCTCCTGCAGGCTGGGGACAGAAGTTGGACTCACATGAGGAGCCCATGGAGGAGGGCCCTTTAGAGAGCATGGGGCAAGAGGTGCCAGGGGATGAGGATGAAGATGATGACCTTCTGCCAGGTTAGCCTAGGCATTGTGGGGAGGGGCAGGCAGGAGGGGCCGCTCCAGGAGGGTCTGGGGATGGCTGGAGGGACCCAAGGAGTCTGGAGGGGAGCACAGCCATGTTTCTGATCCCATCTGAGCCACGGAGGGCTGTGGAGCCCCTGGATGGCTGGCAGAGAGAGGGCAGAAGACCGGGGGGGGGGCTGGGCTGGCTGCCCATGTCAGGGCTCCTCTGTGTGCGTTGGGAGGCAGTGACCCCCATCCTGACAGGGGACAGATGGATGTTTCTGTTCTTGCCAAAGGTTTCCCGCACTCCCTGGAAGGTGCTCGAAGGGCTATGGGTTTCAGCCACCCCTGGCCTGCAGCTGGCAACCGGCTCAGGTATGCAACTGTCTGGTCCTGCAACCTCTGGAGGGGTTTATGGGGGATGGGGTGTGTTGAGGGCTCATTTTAGGGTCCAGGGCAACTAGGGCAGTGAGTTGTCCCTGAGAGGGTGGTGCTGTCTGGGCTGTGCCCACTCACATTTTGGCATGGGAAAAGAGTTATGGGGAACGTAGGACGTAAAAGCTGGGAGAGTTGAAGGACTGCTCCGTTAGGTCAACTACATTTCCCTCTGTGGTGCATGGCCTCTGGCACCATGCAGATGGGGATTTGGAGTCCTTGTCAGCATCATGGCCAAACACAAACAGCTGTTGAGTGGCCCAGGAAGGGTCATCCTGGCTGCTGGACAGCTGGCAGTGCAGGGCTGGGAGCTGACCAGGAGGGGGCCACCTTTCCTGCCAGCCACCTGCACTTACTTTATTCTCTGCTGACATGAGAGGAGGTGGTTGCGCCTGCGTAGTTCAGTCTCTTTCCCTTTTGTGCCGGGTACACTCTGGGAGCCCCCATCTTCCCATGTCTGTGAGGTAACACTGTACTCCATGCAGGGGACCCATTACCTGACAGTGGGTGTCTGGAGTCTTGGCCTGTGAGCATATATAGTAAAACGTTCTGGGGTTGAGACCCCCTTGCTGAAGGGCGGGGGGTCTTTCTCTGCCATGGCGCCTCCCCCCATTCATTGACTTAACACCATTGACCAGTCCCAGCTCAGAACACCCTTCTTCTTTCACCCCACCCCACCCCACCCCACCCCACCCCACCCCAACAGTGCCACAGGAGAGAGCGGGGCTGAATCTCCAGAGCTTCCACTGGCTGTGGCCCGAGCGGCCGAACGGCGCCTGCAGGAGGCAGCCACTTGTGGACGCGAGAGCGAGGAGGAAGAGAAGAAGCAGCGTCAGCAGAGAGGCTTCCCTGGCACCACAACCCCCCCAGGACGTCTCCACCCGGCTGTGCCACCCCTCTTCCAGCTGTCCCTACAGGGGACTGTGGCCCTGCTCAAAGGTAGCCCCTTCCCTTTTACCTCCCCACCTTCGCTCCCCCCACCCCCTGCACCTCCTTAACAGTCTTGTGGGCTCCTCTTCTCTTCCCGGTAGCCCCCAGCAAGCAATACTGCAGCAGCCTCTCTGCCTTGACGCCTGAGCTGGCTGAGCACCTCCTGGCACACATGGCCCGAGGGGGCCTCCTGAGCCCTCGCAGCCTGCGGCTCTTCTTCGGGTGCCCCCTCCAGAGGCTGCGCCTGGACTGCTACCCCTATGCCACCAATGAGCTCCTCCGCCAGCTCCAGGCCTTCCCGGCCCTCCGGCACCTCAGCCTCTTCTCCTGCTCTGTCATCACTGGTGAGCATGCCGGGAGGGGGGTCTCTCTCACCCAGCCTTTGCCAGATGCCCCCACCTCCAGCCCTCCTGTGTTGTGCTCTGTTTTGGGGGGGGGGGTGGCGCTCCCTTCTCTGCCTCTCTTTATGGCAAGAGGAGGGTTCAAACTTTGCCTGTAACTATCTGTGGGCCACGTGGCTGTCAGGTGGTATTGCTTCCTTGGCATCATCTGCTCTCAGAACAGCTCCTACTCACAATGCCCTGCAGCAGAATTCAAGCCACCTGTTCAGTCCTGGTGGGGTGGGGGCTGGTGGGGCCTGGACCCATCCAGAAGCGCCCTGAGGCCAGAAAAGGCAAAAGTGGTGGTCCCAAGGGGGTGGGGGTGGATGGGAAAGGGGGCTCACGAACAGTCAGAGGAGTAGGGAGCATGGGGTGGGGAGAGACTAATAGACAGGGATCTCCACTGGAAGTCTCCTATCCCCCCCCACACACACACTTCTGCCTGTGCTGACCAATCCCTCCTTGACCACCCCTCCTCTCCCTCCAGACCAGGGCCTCTCTGTCCTGCAGTACCTCTCCCAGCTCCAGCACCTCAACCTCTCCGCCTGCGTGAAGCTCACCGACAAGTGCCTGCAGTTCCTCAAAGGTCTGTCCATCCACCTGTCTGCCTCAGTCCCACCCTCCCCCTGGAGTCATCCTTCCCTGGTTCTCTCTTGTAGCACTTTCCCTCCAGGCAGGAGAGGTGCCCCTGGCTGCCTATCAGAAGCTTCCCCAGGAAGGGGCTGGGGAAGAGCAAGTGGAGTACAGGTTCCTCCTCCACCACCGCCAGTGACTAGCATTTGGAGAACAGCATGGAAGCTGGTCTAGTGCTCTCAAGGCAGGAGTGGGTCCCACTTAGCCAGCCAGGCCAAAGGGGATAGGGGTCAAGTGATGGGTGTCCCTCTCCCTTGGGGCCATTGAGGGAGGGGCATGAGGCATGCATCTGGCTCTGCCCAAGTGGTGCTGATTATTAACACTGAATGTGTCTCAAGAGAGGCCAAGGTGGCAGATTAAGGCTGCCTCCTGCCCAGGGCATGCTTGCAAGTGGCCATGACTATGGATCCATAGGCTTTGTAAGAAGGAAAGGGAGTGCTGTATTATCACATTACATCTTTTCATCAGGGGAGAAGAATACAGTTAAGACACACACACACAAAACACCTCTCCTCTTCCTGTCTCCTTGTGTTGCTCTCCTTGCAGGGCTGTCCCGCCTGTCCCACCTGGCGCTGGATCAGACGCGTGTCTCGGATCAGGGCCTGGCAGAGTTTCTGCCCTCAGCGCCCCCCACCCTCACCCACCTGAGCCTCAATCAGACGGGAATCACAGACAGCACCCTTGCCCTCCTGTCCCAGCATGCCCCCCACCTCTGGGTACTCAGCCTTAAGCAGACAGGTGTAAGTTGGGGCTGGGGAGGTCCTTCTGCTCAGCAACTTTGACACCCCAGGGGGACTAGTCATGGGGAGACATCCTTTGACAGCGGTTGTTTGGGAGCTTTCCCAGCTCCATGGGGTTAATCTGCCCCTCCCCCCAGGTCACGGACGTTTCAGCGCTGCGGCACTTGGGGGCTCTGCAGGTGCTCCACCTTGATGGGACCCCTGTGAATGAGGCTTCCCTCCAGACCCTTTCCTCACACCCCTCCCTCTCCAGCCTGACCCTCTCAGGAGTCCAGTCGCTGGACGGCAACAGGGCCCTGGAACTCATCTCAGGTACCAGGCAGGAGGGCATCCATGGAGCCTTTGCAGTGGAAGCCACCTGAGTGCTTCTAACAACTGCCTCAGAACCATTGCCAAGCCTCTGTGCCCACAGGGAGCAGAGCCACGTGGAAGGAGGGAGGCTGGACAGAGCAAGTGCCTATCATCAAACCCAAAAGCATGCCAACTGGGCATTGTGACCAGTGGGTACCTCGTCTTCACCTTGCCCCCCACTGTGTGGCTCCTGCAGGTTTGCCTTTGGTGCATCTCTCTCTGCCCAGCCGCCACACGGTGACGGACATTGGCCTGGCTGCACTGTGCCGCCTCTCCGGCCTCATGGAGCTGGACCTGACAGACTACACCCATGTCACCGATGAGGGGCTGCGGCACCTGCCCCAGTTGAGCAGGTGAGGAGCAGAGGGTTGTGCATGTGCATCCCACCCTCCGAGGCCATGGGCTTCTCTAGGGCTGAGCTTGGGACCCCGGTTCCTGGCACATGAGGGGGAGGGGTTAAGCAGTAGCTGAAAGCATTCTTCTCGTGTGCACCAGAATTAAAACACTGGGGGTGGCCCCAGGGAGGAGGTTGGGTCCTGATGCCGGACCCAGTGGAGTCAGTGCCAGACTGCGTTCCTTTCTGCCAGGTTGGGAATTCTTGCCTTTCTCCGGTGTTGATGAACTGCAGCTCCCATCACCCCAACTAGCCAGCAGGGCTGATGGTGGAGTTGCAGTCCAACGACATCTGGGCAAACAGGATTGCCACTTGATAAATCAGTCATGTGGAACAGAGCCCCATTTAGCTTGGCTGGCCTTGCTTCTTAGTAGATGCATAATGCTTACTGCTCTTGGGAAACCCCTTCCTTAGACAAGTTTTCCCTTCCGCTTGGAGGTCATGGGAAAGGCCCAGGAACTTTGGTTCTCATACTTTACTCCTCTCCTTCAAATAGCTGAGGGTCTCAGGAGAGAATGTGGCCAACTGGCAGTGAGGAGGGGGCTTTGGACTTTGGCTCCCAGGATACCTGCCCACTGGCCCTGCAGTGGCTGGCAGTGACTTGAGACCCCTTTCCTAGAGTAGCATGTGAGGCGGACAGTTGTGGGACTTTCTCAGTGCCTGCTTGTCCCCCCCCCCACCCCCAGGCTCCGCCGCCTGTCGCTCTGCAACACGCTGGTGACGGACGTTGGCCTGCAACATGTCGAGGGCCTGGCCCTCCTGGAGGAGCTGCGCTTGGACCGCCTCAGGGTCTCCAGCACAGGGGTGGCGCGCTGCATCGTCCGTCTCCCTCACCTGCAGGTATTGGCAGTCCTGGCTGGGCCCCCAAGGGAACTCCATGGGGAGAGATTGCAGCGCAAGGAACCCCCCACACCTGGACTATGGGTTGGGTGGGTCATGACCCCTCTCCCACCTGACCACCACCACCCCCCACCTTGGTCAAAACTGTGAGGCAGGCAGCCCCTCACCCAGAGAATGGCTTCCTTTTGGCAGCAGATAATGTCACACAGAGACACATACAGACCCTGTGACTTCTCTCCTCCCAGGGTCCCTTTCCTCTTGACCCCATCCTCCTTCCCATCTCTTGCATGAGAGAAGCGTTGTCCTGTTCCCCCCCCCCCAAAAAAAAACTGGCACTGCAGCACCCATCAGGTACAGTATGCTGGCCCTTTCCCTTGGATCTGTTTGTCTTTCCTCTCACCCTCTGCACTTTTCTATGGTCTCTGCGATGGGCCAGCGGGTTCTTCTGAGGCCAGCAGCACAATCCTTTGCCTACTCAGAAGTAAGTCCCACTGAACCCGGGGACCTCTCTCCCAGTTGAGCCCCTCCAGGATTTTGGCCTGTTTGGATGGGTTTTCTCTGCTGGGTAAAGCTCCTTGCTGCCCTCCAAAGAGTGTGTGTCTGCTGTATGCTTGATAGAAATGGCACATGCCTCTCTCATGCACGATGCCAGGAAGCCACATGAGGGGCTGAGAGCAGAGTGCCACAACGGCCGCCAGGAAGGGCTGCCTGCCCAGGCATATAGCTTGGGGGGCACTGAGGCAAAGAGCCAGCCCCACAGATCAGCATCCACCAACAGGGCATGGGCATCGGAGGCATGGGCAAAGGCAGCTGCTGTGCTTTTTCAGGTGCTGAGTCTCGCCAGCACGCCAGTTGGAGACACAGTGGCCAGGCTGGGCATTGCCCGCTGCAAACAGCTCCTCAAGGTGAACCTGAGTCGTACCCGCCTCACCGACCGAGGTAAAGGGCTGCCTGGGGACCCATCTGTAAAGCTGGAGCAAACTGGGCATGTGTGAGGGTATGGCTGCCGTCTCTGCTTCAGACACACCACCCAGAGCTGACTGTAAATCTCAGGCATGCTGCTGCGTCCTTTGGGCAAGAATAGCTGGTGGTTCAGGGCAGCCTCTCTGCTCCCCCCCCAGCCTCACCTGGCCCCCCTTTCCTTTCAGGCCTCTGCTTCCTCCGCCATGTGCCCCTCATCCAGCTCAACTTTGATGGCTCCGGAGTAACCACTCTCGGTGTGGCCAGCCTCCAGGCCGCTTGCCCATCCTTGGGCAGCATCCGCGCCAGCCACCTGCGCTTCCTGCCCCCAGAGGAAGTCTCAGATGAAGAGGGGCCCAGCTAGGTGGGGCCAGAGAGCCTCCTGGCCGCTTCTCTCGCCCCTTCCAGGCCTCGGTTTCGTGGTTGGCTTGCGTTGGGACTGCTTTGATGGCTATGTCGCTGCAGGGCAAGAAGGGATGCACAAGGGACGTTTCCAGAGGGGGTCTTTGGAGTGTGCCAGTGCCTCCTTTGCTTCCAGACCAGAGGAAGAGGATCTGCGCAGGGGCTGAAGGAGAGGAAGGAGAGCCCCTGTCTGGGGGGGAGGCAGACCGTGAGCAGAAATGCCAGCGGGCAGCAGAGGGGAGGGTGCTTGATTGCCATTTGTGCCTTCATATTTTGCAATTAAACATAGGACTGCTAACTAAATTGCTCCAAATTAATTTTTATAGGGGAATGAATTAATTAGCTCAAGGGAACAGCGGGAAGGCTTTTTTGGTAACTAAAAAGCAGGGAGTCTTTTACCTGTGTCTGCTAGTTCCAAGAAAGTAGATTCCAGAATGCAAGTTAAAATGCCTTTTTTCATTAATACAGCCAAAGAGATTACAACATTCACACAAACATTCATGCAAGAGCAAAGTATTTAAATTTTGGTTAAATTTTGGCAAAGGGCAAACAGCCCTCCTTTATACTTTTTCACCTTGTGGGTAATCTTTTGGGAAGGTTAGGTGATGGAGATGAAAGAGCAAACCCCTGTGCCATAAAGTATAGCCATCCTAAAGAAAAGAGGTGGCAGATTTGTTTGGCTTGTCTCTTTGACTTCCAGACAAATGAAATCAGAGGAATAGATTTTAATTTCAAAGGACACCTTTCTGCCTGAGTGCCCTTAGCGCTTCCTGGCTGACTCTCACCTGGCACTTTCCACCCTCAGGATGGCGTTTGATACCCATTTGAGGCAAAAGAGGCTATTGGGGTACTAGGGTCCTCCACCTGAGTAATCTTTGCCTGGGGGGTTCAGGTGGGGTGAGCGGCTGGTGCTGAAAGCATTCTCCTGGAGGGGAACCAGTGAGGATTGTGCCAAGCCCCCCACCTGTTGCTCGAGGGGGGGGCCTTGTCCCAGCCAGAAGATGGTGGGGAGGGTCGAGGTGGGGAGCATCCCCATGGAAGGCAGGGAGGGCCGTTTGCCCCAAACACCTGCCATCTCGTGCCCACCAGGTGTGGTGCCAGCCCCCTCGTAAAGGAGGGGAGAGCACACCAGGTGTTCCTGCTAAGGGTGGGGGGCTTATGGCCTCTGCCCTGCCCCTCTTCCATGGTCTCAGGAGGCCCCAGTTCCTGCCACCTCTCCCTATGTATTGATCAGGAGGACCCGATCGATTCTCAGCTTGGGTTCAGTGGAACAATAAGGCTAAGCCTTGGGGAGCACAGCTTTACAGGTGACAAAGGGATAGAAATGGAGGCAGAAACAAACATAAGTAAAGAAAGAATATTCTGCCTCAAAGGCAGATGGTTGCTGGGCCTCTTCAGTGGCTGCCACTAGGCCTCTGCTGGCAACCGGCCAGGCATCCTTGGTCACCTGCTTGGCTCTCCCCTCCCTTCTTGGGATTGGCTGCAGCCGCTTCCCTGGACCTCCTTGGCTTCAGTTGGGCTCTGGCAAGCGCCTGAAACACAACCTTCCTGGCCAGTGGCATCATAGATGCACCTTCTGCCCACCTCTGAGGACCATGAAGGAGCCCCAAGAGGACCCACCGGCCCCCAAGCCCTCGCACCTGGTGGCCTTCGCCAGCTCCTGCACTCTGCACGGGCTCAGCCATGTCTTCCTGCCGGGGCCCTTCACACCGCGCCGCCTGGCTTGGGCCGGGGCCGTCCTGGCAGCGGTGGGCATCTTCCTGTACCAGGTGGCTGAGCGGGTGCACTACTACCGGGAGTACCACCATGTCACCATGCTAGATGAGGAGGAAGGCCAGCTCCTGGTCTTCCCTGCTGTCAGCCTCTGCAACTTCAACCGCATCCGGAGGTCCCGGCTGACCCCTGATGACCTGCGCTGGGTGGGCCAGGAGCTGCTGGGAGTGGAGCCGCGTGACTTCTCCCTCTACCTGCAGGCCCTGGGTGGGCCGGCCGCCGCCGAGACCCCCGGCCTCTTCCCCAGCACCACCTTCGACATGCGGGATTTCGTTGAGCGGACAGGCCACAGCCTGGAGGAGATGCTGCTGGGCTGCCGCTTTGGGAGTCGGGAGTGTGGCCCTGAGAACTTCACCACTGTGAGTCTGAGTCATTGGATGCCTCTCTTCACTGGACACATCTTATGCTCTGAGGACCCACACAGTGCACAGCCACATGCACAGCCACGGACATCCAGGTTATCAGGCCATGGTTGGAGGCACATTGCCTAGCTGGCAATGTAGCCACAAGAGGACGGGCAACTGTGCCCTTAGCCTGCTGCTGCTTGCCTCCAGGCCACCTCACTCTCCGTGCATCCAGTCTCTGCCCCCTTCCCATGCCTCTGTAGGGAGTTGTGGACTGTGCCAGACCCACCGTGCTCCACATGTCTCCCACAGCTGCAACATGGCAGGCTGGCTGGAAGGGCTGCTGGCTCCATGGCAGGCGGCACATGGCACATGTCTCCCCTGGTCCAGGCCCCAAGCCCCATGGGGTGCTAGGGTGGGGTGGGGGTCCCACCGGAACTCTGCTGGGAGCTGAGGGTGAAGTTGAGCCCAACACTGTGAGGGCCAAATGTGGACTGAGTTGCCTCTGCACATGGGCAGAGTGGACTCCCGTGCTTGCTTCCTAATGTGGGGTTTCCATCTGTTCTGGCCAATGGGGATGGAGGCTGTGGGTGGCAGCTGTTTTGGGTCCAGGGAGATGGAGGGTGGGAGCTCCTCTCTGCCGCTCACGGATGGAGGCCCAAAAGGTGGGGTGTCTTTGGGGGGAGTGCAGTGGGGTCCTCAAGAGGCTCCTGGGGCCCCTGCCCCCCTCCTCCCCATTGGCAGATCCACTTTTGACTAGGAGTACTTGCCCCCCTCCTCTGGGTCCCAAAGGCTCCTCCGGTTTCGCCTCAGTGCTGAGTGGCTGCACTCTCTCTCTTTCTCTCTCTGAAACCTGGCTCAAAATCCCTGCCAAGGGGCAAAGATGCCAAGTCGGCAGAATCTGACCCCAAAGGAAATGGTGCAGCAGCAGCAGAAGCAGCGGTTTTGCTCAGCGCCAAGACTTTGGGGGCAAATTCTGGGGCCAGAGCAAAATGGGGCAAAGTGTGGCACAGCCTTGCCAGCAGCTGCCACTGCCACAGAGTTGAATGAGGCTGGAAAACCTCTGCTCAGCACATCACCAAACTGAGTAAGTAGTTCTGTCTTGAAGAAGAGTGAATAAAGTATCTCAGTGCTATTCACAAAAGTCTGGCAGAAGTAGAAGCTGTCCTGAAAAATGGAGGAAAAGCCAAATGTGTCAAGTTTCAGCACTTTTAAGCTTGCTGTACTTCTAGCTGATCTGGCCATTTCTATGGCCCTTCAAGTGGCACATGAGTGGCCATTCTCCTCAGGCTGTTAGCTCAAGAGGTGCCTTCTTTGTTGTGGTTAATGGGCAGGAGATTCCTTAGGCTTAAAAGGACAGAAGGCGTTTTGTCACATGCAAAGTGGGTTGCTGTCCCTCTTCAGTTGCACTGTTTAACCTCCTGCAAACTTTAAACTCTTGTAAAAACGCCACTTCTCTCCCTTTTCTGCCTGAAAAAGGCATGGACCATCCTCAGCCTGCCCTGCCCTGAAGGGCCAGCCTTTGGGTCTCTCCTCAGACAGAGGATCTCTGGGCCACCCTGGGCCCTGCCTGGGTTCCCTTTGGGATGCATTATCCTCCTGTAAAACTTTGCAGAGCCGTCTTTAAGCCTCTTGGTCTTTGCATGTGTGTGTTTGTCTGTTTGTGTGTGCAGACAGAGCCACAGTGGGATTTACAAAGGCAGCCAACATGAATGGCTTTCTCTGCAGTGGGCATGAAACCTCCAGCCTCCATGCCAGGTGGTCCATCCATCCATCCATGCCTGCTTCCCTCTCTTTCTCTCCTGCAGATCTTCACTCGCCTGGGCAAGTGCTACACATTCAACTCTGGTGCCCCAGGCTATGAACTCCTCACAACGGTTAAGGGTGGCACTGGCAATGGCCTGGAACTGACCCTGAACGTCCAGCAGGATGAGTACCTGCCCGTCTGGGGAGACACAGGTGGGTGGCTGGACATGGGTGCCAGGGCAGATGGCCACCCTGGCAGCATCTTAGGGGGCCACCCAGGATGCCCAGCCTTTGCTTGTTGTTGCAAAGGAGGAAAGGGGGAAATCCATTTCTGGGACTGTGGAGGGGCAAGGGCAGGGGGCTACCTGGTCAGGTTGCAGGCAGAGAAGAACTGTGTTTGGGGGCCTGGAAGGGGCCTTGCTGCTGGGCCATGGGGCAACTCTCTTTCCTTCCTCTCTGGCTGCAGTTGCTGCTCCCTGGTTGCCTCCAACCACCACAGTGTCCCCCTTTTCCCCAATGGGGCTTGGCAGCTGTTGTGGTGGCACTTTGGGGCACCATGCAAGAGGCCAGTGAAGAGTCTCTTGCACAGCATCTGAGATGAGGGACACGTGTGAGCGTGACCCTGAGTGTGTGAGCATGTGCCCCTCACTGGGTCTGAGGAACGGTCAGGGGGGCTCTGGGTGGCAAAGTCAGGGGCAGCAGACCCATAGCTGCACTCACAGAGACAGGCCTTGAGAAGAGCCAGGTGGCAAGCCTTGCCCCCTCCCCTCCCTGCATTTCTCTCTCTTCCATTGCAGATGAAACCTCCTACGAAGCTGGGTTGAAGGTGCAAATCCACAGCCAAGACGAGCCACCCTCCATTGACCAGCTGGGCTTCGGCGTGGCCCCTGGGTTCCAGACGTTTGTTTCTTGCCAGGAGCAAAGGGTATTAGCCTGGCTTGGGACCTCCACCCTTTGTAGAGGAGGGGGCCCTCTGAGTGCTGTCTCCCCCCCTTTGCCCCTCTCTCTGCACTTGGGGGGGGTCTATCTGGAAGTTCTGCTTTCTGAGTCTGGGGGTCAAGGGGCACGCACCCACCTGGCATGCACTGGTGCAAGGGCAAGGGGGTGCGCACTGGGACCCCAATGTTTAGAGCATGGGGGACTTGCTTGAGCCGTGCCAGCCAGACCTCTGGCCGTGTGGGGTTACCAGGGGCCATTGGGGTGGGATGACCTATTCCCCACAGCCTTTTCCTTAACTGTTTCTTGCCGCAGATCTTCTACCTCCCACCCCCATGGGGCATCTGCAAATCTGGCCCCATCGAGTCTGCCTTCTTCACCAATTACAGCATGGCTGCCTGCCGCATTGAATGCGAGACGCGCTACTTAGCTGAGAACTGCAACTGCCGCATGGTGCACATGCCAGGTCTGGGGAGGGCAGTTGGGGGCTACTAGAGGGGTCCTGGGTGGGGGGAGAATCATACAATTGATAGAGTTGAAGAGACCCCCAAAGGCTATCCATCCAGCCCAAACCCCTTCTGCCATGCAAGAAGACACCGTCCAAGCCCTCCCTGCAAGAGATTCCAGCTCAACATTAGGAGGAACCTCTTGACAGTAAGAGCTGTTCAACAGTGGAACACTTGCCCTCAGAGATTTTGGCGGAGTTTCCTTCTTTTTAGGTTTTTAAACAGAGGCCAGATGGCCATCTGTAGGGGATGCTTTGATTGTGGGTTCCTGCATGGCAGAAGAAGGGGGTTGGACTGCATGGCCCTCGTGGTCTCTTCCAACTCAATGATTCTATATGGCCATCCAGCCTGTCTTTAAAAACAGCCTCCAAAGAAGGAGACTCCACCACCCTCCATTGAGGCAGCAGTGTCTTCCGCTGTTCAATAGCTCTTATCCTCAGGATGTTATTCCTAATGTCAATGTTTGGGTCCACATGGGTCCCTCCTAGTCTCTCCTGAGAGTGGTCATGGCATACTTCTGTGACAGGAGGATCTTCTGTGGCCTGGCACTTCCTTTGATTTTGGTGCCCAAGGTCCATGCAAGAGAGCCATGGGGTGCAAAAAGTGCTGGTTCTTCCCCCAAACACACCCTGCCTGCCCCCCCGGCCTGCATGGCCTCATTGGCTTCTCCCTGTCCTGCCCAGGTAATGCCATCATCTGCACCCCAGAGCAGTACAAGGAGTGTGCTGACCCGGCCCTGGGTAAGCAGGAGCGGCGCTTCGTTTGGCACATGTATGGCACCGCTCTTTATGATGCTGGAAGGGGCTGGAGCTGAAGAGGGTGGGCCATCTCACACCGGTCAGCCCTGACCCCTCCCTCGCCCCTTTGGCCCAGGCTTCCTGGTGGAGAAAGACAACGACTTCTGCTCCTGTCAGACCCCCTGCGAAATGGTGCGCTATGGCAAGGAGCTCTCTGTGGTCAAGATCCCTAGCAAGGCCTCAGCCAGGTACTTGGCCAAGAAGTACAACCGCAGCGAGGAGTACATTGCGTGAGTAACCTTCACCCCACCCTCCCTATTCTGCCCAAGGGGGGTCATCCCACCCCCTCCCCTCCCTCTATGAAGTGCCGTCTCCTGTGTCCAGGGGCAGGTGACCCCTCTCCAGTTGGCCAGAGGTCGAAGGGAGCACATCCTCTCTGGGTCCATCTGGGGCATCCCTGGCGGGAGGGTGGTGGGCTCGGTGGGCCAGTGGGTGAGTGATCCTACCTCTGCTTGCCCATTGCGTCCAGGGAAAACCTGCTGGTGCTGGACATCTTCTTTGAAGCTCTGAACTACGAAACCATTGAGCAGAAGAAGGCCTATGATGTGGCCGGGTTGCTGGGTGAGTGGCACCAAACAGGGTGAGGGGTTTATGGGACCCTCTTGGTCAGACGCAGAGCAACCCCCTTCTTGTGCTTCTGTTTGTGTGGAGGTATCAATAGTGGGGTGAAAAGACTGAAGCACAAGGGGTCCCAGGCCCTGGAAGATGGGAAATGCCCCTCCACCGGAAAGGTTCCCCTGGAGTAAAAGGGGGGGGGGGTGAAGGAAGGCAGAAGTAGCAGTTACTCAGGCTGGGGGCCCCACACTTTGAAGCCCCCCACCATACTACATTGCAGACCCCTGCTGAGGTTGACTGGGGGGGATGGAGGAGCCATTGACATGGGGAGGGGGTCTCCTTGGGCAGAACACCCTTCCCATGAAACCTTGTGCTGCTCCCCCAGGAGACATTGGGGGCCAAATGGGCCTCTTCATCGGAGCCAGCCTCTTGACCATCCTGGAGATTTTTGACTACCTGTACGAAGTGAGTGGCCAGCGAGGGGCACAAGGGTCTGGAGCCAGAAACGGTGTGGTCAGCAGGGCAGTTGGAAAGGGTGGGAGGCTGGGGAGGGGGCACTGACTTTTGAGTCCTGCACTTTAGGTGGGCCAGTGAAAGGGGAAGGGGGCCACCATGGCGGTTAAGCCCCTGTGCCCTCCACTCACACCCCGCACCCCCCCCCCCCCCCCCCCCCCCCCCCCCCCCCCGAGGCAGGCCACTGAACCCCAGGATGGGCTGGACACAGACCAGGAAAGCAGCCAGGAAGTGCTGCTGGGGGAATTGAGGGGCAGAGGAGGAGGATGAGGGGGCAGCACTTGCCTCCGATTGGGATCTTCTTCCAAGGGGGTCTCTCCCACTGTTCTGGGGTCTCAATTCTCCCCGGTAGGGAAATGGCCACACTGGGATTCCTAGAGCTGGAAGGGATCCCCAGAGGCCTCCCCGTTTCAGCCCCTTGCTCATAGCAAGAGATCCACCTGGACTAAAGCATCCCCAGAGAATGGAGCTAGCTCCCCAGCCTCCTTTGGAAGACGCCCTGAGAAAGAGACCCCCCACACACACACCTCTCTCCAGGCCATTGGTTCCATTACAGATCCACTTGGACCACCAAGAAGTTCCTTCTCAGGTTCAATCGAAATCCACCCCCTGGATCTTCAGACCATTGGACCTGGTCCTGCAGCAGTCCTTCAGCCGTTCACTCACCCAGCTGTCCTCCCCCTTGGTCTGGCCAGATCTTCCTGGCTCCTGCCCTGAGCTCCCCCCTCCCATATACACACATGGGGGGGGCATATCCCCTCTCCAACCCAAATGTGCCCCCTGCCCTACAGCCAAGGGGGCAGGAAGGGCACCATGGAACTGGGGAGGGGGGGTAAGGGCCTGGCTTCTCCACTGGAGACTTAGGTGGGACCCTCTGCCGTTTTCCTTCCTTCTTTTCCTCCATTCTGCTGCTTCCTGGCAGGTTCTCCGAGAAAAACTTCTGGGCTTCTACCAGGCGAGGAAACGGGCCGAGAAGAGGAAGAGCGAGAGCAACAGCCTGGTAATATGTGGGCCTCCCCCCCAAAAGGCCCCCCATGACCTTCTTCCCCCTCATCCCACAGTTGGGGACCATGCCAAGGCAGCCCCTTCCCACCATCCTCCTCAGGTTCAGGGTCTCCCCATTCTAAAAGACTGACTTCCCTGAGCAAGGAGAGGGGGGCTGGGGCAGGGGCAAGCGCTGTTGCCTCCCCTTTTGGGGGGGGGGAGTCTTGTGTCCTAGGTCCTACCCAACTTTGTGGGCTTGCTCCTCCAAAGGGAAGGGGGATTAAGAAGAACTGTAGAGCTGAGGCCCAAGGCCCAATCTTACCACACATACCCCCAGGGCATGAGAGGGAAAGGCACTCGACATATGCTCAGAGGCACTCCCCCCTCCATTGGCGAGAGGCCTCTTCCGGGGCCAGGGAACAGTTCCTGCACCTCATTGCTCTCCTCTCTGTCCCCTGGCCCTTCTTCCCTTCCATCACCTTTGGCCTCCCTCTCCATCTGGCTGCCCACCTGCACCAGGAGTACATGGATCTCCCACGTGGCCCAATGGGCAGAGGCCAAGCACCACCTCGTCCGCCCAGGTAGGGCCTCCTTTCACACTTTGGGGGGCACTAGTGGGGTCCCCACTTCCTTCTCTGGGGGGAGGGGATCCCCTTTCTGCCAGCTGGGCTTTGGCTGCAGGATCCATGCTGTCTAGCAACCGCATGCTGCCCATCTGCCTCTCGCCTCCCCACCCCTCCGGGTCAGAGCATAGCTCTCTGGATGCTTAGGATGCTCTGGATCCCTGACCTTTGACTTTGCAGCTGAACTCCAAACCATTGGGAGGGCCAAAGGCTGAAGAAGCAGCAAAGGGCAGTCTCACAACCCACAAGGTCCCCAACTCCTACTCTCTTACACGCACACGCGCACACACAGATGAAATGGGGCTGGGGGAGGGAAGAAGAGGGGTCCCTGACTCTGGCTCTCCCTCCCACTGAAGTAGGGTTGCCATAAGTCAGGACCTCCAAACCAGGAAAAACGAAGGACAACATTTTCAAATATAGGACACTTTTTTTTAATTGGAGGACATGCAAAAAATTTTGATGATTTTTAAAAAATGTTAATCTAAATGCATGTTTCTTAGGCATGATCAAAATGGAGGACATTTGGGCATTATTCCTAGACAGATGTCAGAAATGGCCTTCCCTTTCTGGCCAAACCATCCCCCTCCATTCCAAAACACACACAACAGCACATTTGAGCATTGAACATGGCTTTACTTAACATGGCTATCGTTGTTAAAACAAGGCATTAAAAGCCCCAAAAATACACAAAAAAAAACACTTTGGGGGGGAAAAACTTTTGGAAATAGGCACCCACCTCCTCCTTCTCATCCTCCTCCTCCTCTTCCTCTTACTTCTTCCTCCCCCTCCTCTTCCACTTCCCCATCCTCCTTCCTCTTACTTCTTCCCCCTCCTCTTCTTCATCCTCCTCTGTCTCTTCCTACTCCTCCTTGGTGCCATGCACCAAGAAAGGGCACTTTTACCTCCCCCTGGCTGGCCCAGAGGCTCACTCCTCCTCCTCCTCCTCCGAGGCTCCACCTCCCTCTTGAGGCTGGCCAATAGCAGGCTGGGACTGGAAACAGTCCCGCCCCTGCCCTTCTGCCATTGACCAGCCACCCTGAAGGGGACGAGCGCTCCCTACATGGCCTCGTGCACGCGCGGGGCAAACATGAGCTGGCGCCGACCACAACCCCGAGGGAAGTGCTGCGGGTGGCGCAGCCGCGCGAAGGAGGAAGTAGGTGGGCTGCATGGCCGTGCGCGTGCAAAAAAAAGGACAGGCTGCGCAGCCGCACAGAAAAGGAGGTGGGTAGGAGGAGGTGGGTGGTCACTGCGGGAGTGTGTGGGGGAGGAGGAGGAGGAGTGCCGCCCAGCCTGCAGCGAAGGCAAAATCCGGCCCCCAATCCCTGAATTGGTGGAACCAGACCGGGACCAGGCCAGTTCCGCCAAAACCAGGATTGTCCTGCCTGCAGGCGGGTTATGGCAACCCTACACTGAAGTCCAGCACCCCCCTTTTAATCTCTGGGCTTGGCTCTCCTCCCACAATGGAATGCTCAAGTTCTTTCCAGTTGCTCCCAGTTCCCCCTTGCCCTTCCTGGGGCCATATCTCCATTACTCAGCTCTCCTTCTGCAATGAGGGTGGGGTGGCAGTGGCAATGGCTGGGCCAAGGTGTGCCCATAGCTACACATGTGCAGATGCACACACCACTGTTCCCCCCCCCCAGCATACAAGCGGGGGGCTGTTCTAGTAACCCCCATTCACCTGCTCTCTCCCCCGCAGGGCGCCTGCCACATGCGGCGCAGTCAGTCGGACAGCCTCGGACACCCCCCGCGCCTCTTACCTGGTCACGCGGCTCTAGGCCACCTGGAGGAGTTCCCCTGCTGAAGGTACAGCCACGGCCACTGACTCCATACGTCTATCCCACTGGACCAGCCAGCTTGACACAAGCAATGTTGTTTCACTGCAGTCACTGAGGAAGGGGGCTGGCCACCACCACCCCTTGACCACAAGCAAGAAGGGCTCCAGGACACACAAGGCCTCCCATTATGGGTTCTCGACCCATAGGAGGTGGTGTGTGTGAGGAGCCCCAACCGGCTGGCCAAGTGCTGGACACGCACAAGGCAGTGTCGCATTAAAGTCAGCGCTGCTTGGATGCTTTTGTGGCACGGGGCAGTTATTTGGGGACACCCCCCCCCCAATTTGATTCTGCATCCCACCTCGCTCCAAGCAGGCTCAGGGGGGCTGTGGAAATGTAAATGCTTCAGCCATAGGTTCCTGTCTTGGCAGGAGGCTGGACTGGATGATCAGATGAGGCTGGGGACCTCTGTGATCCCAGACATCTGGGGTAGGACCAGCATGAGTGCGTCGATGTCTGTCTGACCGTCTGCTCCCAGGTCCATGCATGAGCGCACTGCTGTATCATGTAACCCCCTCCCCCACAATCCCGCTGAGGGCCCCTCTTTTGGGGTGCCTGGGGTAGGCCCAGAATCCCCCCCAAGACTGTCTTGAAGAACCCCCCCCCAACAAGAAAGGCAGCCACCAGAGCAGAGAAGCAGCAGTGTTTTATAAGACTCACAAATATTCACATCAACGAAAGGACCCCCCCCAGCCTGGTGACACCCCCCTCCCATGGGGTCTGGGGGGAAGAAGGGGTGGGAGTGGGAGTGCTATTCTTCCCCCAAAGCTGGTCCCGTGTGTGGGAGGGAGCAGCCATGCCAGCAGCATCCCCCCCACATATCCAAAGGTAGCTGGTTCCCTGGTGGGGGAGGGGGTCATGTGAGGGGGCTACGGGGGGCAGAAGTCCGTGAAGTAGGGGTGCTGCAGCGCATCCTCCGCTGAGATCCGATGCACTGGGTTGCACTTCAACAGGTTCTGCAGAGCCAAAAGGGGGGAGGTAAATGGAGAGCTCAGCCCCCCAGCAGCAGATGATGCTCCTACAGGAAGGTGGGGAGGGGATATTTCCCCCACCCCTCCTGCCCCACACACTTCCCAAGGCCTGAAAAGGGCTGTTTGCGCCCCGCCTGCCAGGTTGGTGGGGGAGGAGAAGCCCCACAAGAAGAGAAGGGCTGCCCCACTCTGCACAGTTGGAGGGAAAAAACCCAGTCTTGCTAAGATGCCAGTTTGAGCCCCCCCCCCCGGGCCTATTTGAGGGAATGGGTGGGGGAGAACCCCAGAGATGGATGGGGAGCAGCACAAGGTGGGAAACACAGGCATTTGGGGGGATGGGGGGCAGAGCACCCACCTGAAGGAGGTCCCGGCCAGTCGTGTTGAGCTTGGGCACCACATTGACCAGAGAGGTTGTCGCTGGGTACATGGGGTACGGCTGTGGGGAAAGAAATTGGTGGGCGGCATGCATGCTGGGGGGCTCTTCCTGACCCCAGAGCCCCCTTCCCACCCCAGGAGAGAGAGACTCACCTTGTAATCAGGTAGTTTGGTCATTCCCGGCCACTGCTCTTCCGTCGGAGTGCCCAGCAGCGTGGCAGAGCAGTCAAGGGCCTTGGCTGGGAGGGGAGTGCGTTTCTGTCAACCTCAATGGAAGCCCCCTCCCACTCAACCCTCCTCCCCAGGACTGGGGCTGGCTGAGGCATGTGCCCTCTCCACATGCACCATGCTTTGGCTTGGGACATTCAGAACACCCCCCCAAGCCTGAAGCAGCACACACAAGGGATGTGCAATCCCTGATCAAACCTCCAAAAGTATGTGTGGGGGAGTGAAAGAGAGAAGGGGAGCCATCCCAAGGCTTCAGGCTGTCGGGGGGGGGGGGGGGGGAGACCTACATTCTGCAAAATCACATTACCATCTAGGAAACACACAACTTATGTACATGCTTGGACTCCACAGACTGTGATCCTCCAGCATCAAAAACACACATGCAAGCATGTGCACACGCACACACGACACATGGCCTCCCAATTGTGGACCCCCCCCACCTCCCCAGCCCCACATGCTAAAAGCCAAGGATATCGGAAGATGCGCTTCAGCTGGTCATCCACATCATTGCCTGGGAAGAGGGGCCGCCCAGCATTTGCTAGCTCTGCCGGAGGGAAGGAAGAGATCATCATCAGCACCTCAAGAGTCCAGCCAGGGCTGGTTCTGCCCAGGGGGGCACCCTCTACCATCCTTGGTGCCCCATTGCCCACAGGGGAGGGCCGCATTACCTGCAAAGATGCATCCGGCTGACCACATGTCTATGGAGGTGGAGTAGAGCTTGGCCCCAAAAAGGACGTCTGGAGGACGGTACCAGAGTGTCACCACCTGCAGGGAAGGAAGGGCAGAAGAGAGCAGGGGCAAACCCTTCTGGAGCCCTCCCCATGGCTGCCTGTGGGGCCAAGAGCCACCCAAGGACAGTGGCCCCTGCATACCTTCAGAGTGCACTTCATAGCGGGCAGAGCTCAATGGGCATGTGTGGACAGGAGAGGCTAGCCCCCCTCCCATGAAATTAAAAGACCACCTGTGGGATTTGGGAAGGGGGTCCATCGCTCCAGCCCTCCTTAGGACAGAGTAAAAACATGGGAGGGGGAGGCTCATCCATGCTGAGATGCTGGAAGCAGAAGGTTCTCCCTTGTTGACTCCACAGAATGATGTACCTCCTTCTTTCTTCACAAACCCCCCCCCCCCCCCCCAAGAGCCTTAATTCCCCATAGGAGCAGTAAAGCATCCTTACTCACATTTGCACCCTCAGTGAAAAGAGGGTGAACTTGACATTCATGACACCCCACCACCAAAAAAGAAATGGGGAACAGCCAGCAGATTCCCCATATGTCAGGAATCTTTCAGGACGATTGTTGCTCTGCTCACCTCAGCCGAGTAGCACCGCACAGGGATGCCAAAGGCCCGGGCCAGCCCAAAGTCCGCCAGTTTCAGCTCCCCATTCTGCAAGCAAAGGCACCGGTTGGCACTGCCAGGGGAACCGCTCAATGCTTGGAAAGGCAGAAGGGGCTCCCACGCTCTTCCAGGGCCAAAGACTCACCCGGTTGATCAGTAGATTCTGGGGCTTCAGGTCTCGGTGCAAAACATTCCGGCTGTGGCAAAAGGCCAGGCCCTTCAGCAGCTGGTACATGAAAGACTGTGGAGAGGAGGCCAGAAGGTGCTGTGGCTCCAAAACCCACAACAACAGCTTCACCGATGCCACCCATTTGCCAACGCAACCCACTGCCCCCTGCCCCATCTCACTCACCTTGACAATTTCAGGATCCAGGTCCCCATTGCAGCTGTCAAAGTATTTCTTCAGATCCTGGAAGGAGCAAATATAAAGATAATAACTTGGAAAGCGGGATATAAACAAATATAATAATAGTGATGATGATGATGATGATGAGTCGGTAGTCACGGTACAGAGAGAGAGTGGGCAACCTGGACGGCCCCTCTGCAGTTCACCCTCTCCCTGGGAATTTGTAGCCACAGGTCATCCCAAGAGACCCCATGGTGGCCGGTGCTGCAGGGATGGGGAATCCGCTCCTGAAATGGCCGTTGCTCCTCCTCCTGCCCAAGGGATCAGGTCCAGCAATGCCAGGAGGGATCACCCACACCTGGGCAATGGGGGCAGCGGCTGCCCCTGGACCACCAACCCAGGAGCTGCTCATCAGGGGGGCTGGGGCTGTAGGTTATGGATGGAGGGCGGTGGCAAAATAAATGCATAGCCCCCCACAAGTATTCTGCCCACTTGCAATTAAATATTCATCCAGCGTTAAACATCTAGTGTGGCAGTGACTTAACCCTTCAGCTGATCATTTAGAAATACGGTTTAGGCATCCAAAGATGTGGGGCAGACCAGGGACTAAAGACACAGCAAGCAAAAGAGGACGGGGTCCGGGAGGGAACAACGTTCATGGTCTCACTCTTTGCAATGCTAGAAATTTCAGGAGTGGAGGAAGATTTCATTCGGGAGGCACTTCCCCCTCCTCAACAGCTACACTTCTGGGCCAGACAGATTCATGGAAGAAGTGCCTCCAGTCTGGAAGAGGGAACCCCAAGGGCCACCCAGTTGAACCCACCGCCAGACAGCAATTCCTGGCCAAATGACCCGCTGCGGCAGCTGTGTGCTTCTCCTCCAGGGAGAAGGCACAGAGTCACCCCCTGGGAGCCATGAGGAGGGTGGGCCACAGCACCCATGCCCTGCTTGTGGGCTTCCCATGCGGGGGTCTCATCAGGCGCCTGTGGGAGCAGAACCCTCCACAGCATTTTATCCATCTCAGAAAGAAAGGTCCAAACGCTGCCGCCACTATTGCCAGAAGGAGAACATGCTGCAAAAGCCTTCAGGGCTGCTTTGGTCACATCTGACTCTGGGGCTCTCCCAATGTTCCTGGAAAGTCCAGTTGCCACCTTCCCAGAACCCCCCCCCCCGCCCCCCTTACCTGGTCGCAGAACTCAAAGACCAGCGTGAGCTTCTTGTCGCTGTGCAGGACGTCATGCAATCTGGGGGGGGGGGAGAAAGGGTTCAAAGGGGCAGAGAAGAAGCCCCCCACCCCTGCAGATGACCCTCCAATTTGAGCAGAAGGAGAGGGGGGGCAGATGGCTGGACGGACAGAGGAGTGCTCAGCCTGCAAGGAGACAGAAGGCTGTGGGGATCTTACAGGGAGAAGGCAAAGAGCCTTGGAGGGCCACAACCACACCAGCGCCCCCCCCCCCATTCTGTCGGCAGGGAGGGCTGGGTGCCCTGGCCTGCTCTTTCTAGGGACTCAAGGTCAGCTCAGCCAAACATTTAGTCAAGTAAATTCAACATTTAAAGATCCACCATCACCACCAGAAAAGGCACCAGGGCTGCAAATAAAGCCTCAAGAGAAGTAACTGGCAAGCCCACTGCAAAACTAACCCTAAGTCTAAAGAGAGTGTCTTGCAAGCCTTGCAAAAGACCGCCTTCTCTCCGCAACAGGAGGGCCTCTCAGAGCATAAGAAACCACCGCAAGGAGGGCCCTGCTCTGCCCTTAGGACTGGTGCAGCCATGGCAGGGCAGGGTTTTAGGCACATGGGTCAAGGCCCAGCTCCCAGCATGTGGGAGAAGCAGTGGGCCAGAGAGGTGGGTCCCAGGGGCGCTGGGCTGTAAAGAAGTAAAGCTAGCCACTGGAAAGGAGCCCAGAAGCACCCAGCCCTACTGCTGTGCCACAGCATGGCCCTGGGCACCCCCTCTGACACTGTGCCAGCGACCCCACTCTGCAAGGGCTGAAACTGCCATATACTCTTCAAGGGCAGCCCTATATAAAGCACAGTGCAGTAGTCATGCCTTGTTAGGAGACAAAACAGGCAATGTCACATTGGAGCACAGTCTGAAATGCATTCGAGACAAGACCCTAATGAAGATCCAGACTTTGCACAATCCCTCTGTGCAAGTGCTGCGGAGGAACACATGCAGGAGCTGCCAGGGCCCACTCTTCACACGCACAGGAGCCATGCCTCCATTGCCAGGGGCCCTGGGGCCACAGGGGCCAGGGCTGCAGTGGGGGGCCCCTCAGGACACATGGGCCCCTGAAGCGGGGCAGGTAAGGCAGTAGTACATGCATTGGCAACCTCACGCCTTGATTTCTGTAATGCACTCTACATAGGCTACCATAGAATCCGAGGGTTGGAAGAGCGCAAGGGCCATCCAGCCCAACCCCTGGGTGCTTGGTCCGGAAACTTCAGTAAGATCAGAACATGGCAGCCAGACCGGTCTCCGGTGCATCCAGAAGAGACCATACAACACCGATCCTAAGATCCCATCAGTTTCTGGGCCCAGAACAAGGTGCTGGTGATTGCCTTGAAAGCTCTCAATGGCTTGGACCTTCCTTCCCTGCCTATCATGCTCCTGGCCCACTGAGCTCCTGGGGAGGGATCTGCTCCAGCCCTATAAAGCAAGGCTGCCCTAGTGGGCCCCCCAAAGGGCTTGGATTGTGGGGTGCCCTGAGGAGGAGGAGATCCGGCCCATTGCCACCGACACAGCTTTCCAAAGCTGCACAGAGGGACCTCTGACGGCAGGCCTTTCCCATGGACCCAAGACCTCCGGCCACACTTTGCGCATGCTCCAGGGTTTGTTGCCGTACAATTTTGTGTTAACTCTTATATCGTTCACTGTCTTCTAAGAGGGGGGTTGAGGTGGCTTTTAATCTCTGTAAGTCCCCCCCCCTTTTGATGGCCTCTTCTCGAGGGAAGGGATAAAAGACATGCTGCTGCTGCTGCTGTTGTTGTTGTTGTTATTAAGGCAAAGGCCGGCCCCAGAGGGACCCCTGGAGACCCCCCCCCCCAGACTCACCTGACAATGTTCTTGTGCTTCAGCTCCTTCAGGAGGCAGATCTCCCGCAGAGCGGAGCTGGGCCACCCCTAAAGAGAGAGAGAGGGAGAGAGGGAGTTCCTCTTTGGCTCCAGGCACCCGGCCTCCTCTGGGGCTCCAAAGGGCCCTCCCCGCCCGGAGACCCCGAGGGACCCAGGCCCTGCTGCTGCTGACGACGACACGTGTACGCGCGCTCACACACACCGCCAAGGCCCCTCCTCTCTGGGGCGCCTGGAGGGGCCCTGAGGGAGAGAGAGAAGGGGGGGGCGCTCTGCCCATGTCTCTCTCGGGGCCGAGGGCCTTCCTCCATTGGCTGCCCCCCAAGAGCCCCTCCGTGACCCTCCGGACCTCGTCGTCGTCGTCCAGGCGGACCCTCTTGAGGGCGACGATCTCGTGGGTCTCCCGGTTCTTGGCCTTGAAGACGGTCCCGTAGGTCCCTGTGGGGAAGCCAGAGAGAGAGGGGCATGATGGCAGGGAGGGAGGAGGGGAAGGGGCCCCGGGACACAGACGCCCCTCGCTCCCTGCCTCCCTCCCGCGGACCTTCTCCGATCTTCTCCAGCTTCTCGTACTTCTGCATGGCTGCCGAGAGAGACCCCGACAGGACCCTCCCTCCCTCCGACTACATCCCCCAGCATGCACCGCTCCCGGGGCTCAGGGGCGGAGACTGCGGCTCCCGGCGTGCCCCGCGACGCCTCTCCGCTCCGGGCCTCCGCCGACTACATCCCCCAGCATGCACCGTTCCCGGGGCGACGCCTCTCCGCTCCGCCAGGCTTCCTGGGCGGGAGGCAGCCAGGCCCAGAGGCTGCGCTGGCCCTTGCCTTGACGGGAGGAGCCCCGTCCGCCCAACCTTGCCTTTGCCCTTTGGGAGGCAGCAGGGGCGCCATGGGACTGCATTCCTGTCCCCTTCTCTCTTGGCAGGCCCCCATCCAAGTAGTGACCGGGGCTGGCCCTGCTTAGCTCCCAGGGTCTGGTGCCTCTGCTGCCCCCCCCCAAAAAAAGGCCCATCTCTTGTGCCCAGCGCCCCGGGTCAGAGGTGGCCTGCTCCAGCCCCTTCTTCCCACCTGCAGCCCAAGCATCCCTTCTGCTTCAAGGCCGTCTTCCTCGCTTCCAGTGGGGCGCTTTTGAGCCCCGGGGGTCGGGCCCTCTCCTCTCCTCCTCTCCGCAGCGGCTATTCTGGCTGTCGATGTCCAGCCGTGGCAGGCAGCCCAGTAACGGCCGGAGCAAGTGGGGCCTGACCAAGGCAGACCAAGGGTCACTTCCCTCCTCCACTCTTCTTGCTGCCAACCAGGATCGCATTGGCCTTTTCAGCTGCAGCATCGCAAGATGGACTCCTAGGTCCCTGTCAGACGCAGAAGTCTCCTTGAGCCGGGTCCCATCTTCTTCTATCTCTGCATTCCCTTTTTTCTGCCCAGCCTGACATCCATTTTGTTCCTTTTGGCCCGTCTCTCCGGTCTGACAAGGTCATTGTGAAACCCGACCCGCTGCTTAATTTGGTCTCACCTGCAAATCTGATAAGGATGCCCTCTGTTCTGTCATCTGAGTCACTGATGAAGGAGGACAGGCCCCTGCGGAGGGCACCCGGCTCCTGGCTCCTCTCCAGGACCAACGCTCCCTGCTCTCCAAACGCACCTGAGAAGGAGACTGAAGCCTAGGAAAACCCTCACGCTGCCAACCTCTTTCTTTCAGTCCGTCTCTCCATTATTATTATTATCATTATTGTTGCATCTAAAGGTATCTGAGGAAGTAGCCATAAGTCTATGGAAGCTCATGCTGCCAACTTCTTTCATTTAGTCTCAAGGCTGCTGTAAGGTCTCTACATACTGATTCTCTTTGGGTCCCCTTCTCTCCAAAACAGGGCTCTGTTCTGGGTCCCCTTCTGTTTTCTCTCTACACACTGTCCTTAGGAAAACTCATCAGCTCCTTTCGCTTTTCCTACCATCTCTATGCCGATGACACCCAGCTGTATCTTTCCGCCCCTGACCTTTCTCCAAGGCTTCAACAGCAAGTCTCGTCTTGCTTCACAGCCGTCTCACAGTGGATGCGCCATCAGCGTTTGAAGCTCAACATGTCCAAGACGGAGCTTCTTGTCTTTCCTCCTAAGCCCACCCTTCAACACTCCTTTTCTGTCTCTGTGGACAACATTTCTATTCAACCAGTCCAGCAAGCCCTTAGTCTTGGCTTTATCTTTGGCTCTTCTCTGTCGTGTGTCCCTCAGATCCAGACCACAGCCAAGGCTTGTCGATTGCCAAAATCCGACCATATCTCTCCGCCTCTTCTGCCAAGATCCTGGTCCATGCCCTAGTGATCTCACGACTGGATTCCTGTAACGTCCTCCTGGCTGGGCTTCCTCTTTCTCACCTCCGTCCTTTAATCTCTGTCCAGCATTCACTTCCACCCACCGCTCTGACCACATCTCTCCTGTGTTGGCATCCCTTCACTGGCTCCACCTTCCTTTCCGCATTCAGTATAAGCTCCTGCTGTTGACATTTAAAGCCCTCCATGGGCTGCCCCTCCTTACTTATCAGACCTTCTTTCTCCTCACCTTCCCACTCAGACCCTCCGTTCTGGTAGTCAAGGTCTGCTGTCACAGCCCAGGATTTCCTCTGCCCCATCCCGGATTCGCCCCTTTTCACTCGCTGCCCCTCACTCCTGGAACCTTCTTCCCCTGAGAGACACAAGGGCCCTGATCGCTTCTTTAACCAGCTTCAAAACGGAGCTGAAGACCATCCTGTTCAGGGAAGCCTTCCCAGGCATTGCACAATTGTCGCTTGCTATTTGATGTTCTTTTGTTGCCTGTTTTATTGAATCACCTCCTGTATTGCTATGTATTTTATATGTATTATCCTTCTAGAGAGGCAGGCTAGCTCCAACAGGCCTTCCTGGAAGAAGATGAACCATCCACTAAGAAGCCAAGCCCTCCCTCCAGTCCCTCTCCCCTGATCCAGGCCTCGGAGGCCCTCATCCCCTTCTTCCCCTCCGCCATTCCCTTCTCCTCCTTTTGTGTGGTGTCTTTTTAGATTGTAAGCCTGAGGGCAGGGAACCATCTAATTAAAGGGTTGTACGTACAGCGCTGTGTAAATTTACAGCGCTTTATAAATAAAGGTTAATAATAATAATAATAATAAATTCTACTAAAATGGCTATCTCTTTGAATAGTCCTTGTTGTTGTTGTTGTTGTTCCTGGTGACCCACGTCCGACTGACCGGGTGGCCATGAGTCAAGGCCGACTGGAAGACAGCTAGCCAGGGCAAGGGGACCCTCTCCTGGCATTTTCTGTGCCCTCTTTGCCCAGAGGGGCTCGCCTTTGCCTCCGCTGAGGCTGAGAGCGTGGGACGTGCCCAAGGCCACCCAGGGGCTGATTCGAGCCCTGATCTCTAGAGCTGTGGCCCAAGGCCAAAGTCCTGACCCCTGGCTGGCTCTCTCTCAGCCAGTGACAAGTCTGCCTGGCAACAGACAGCGCTTTACCAACTTGTCTGCAAAAGTATTGGGGGGGGGGACTCAAATACAGTCCCAGGCCCCCCCAAAGTGAGCTGGAAGCTTGCGAGAGGCTTGTGGGCGGCCAGCGGGGCAGCCCCCCAGGACTGGGCCCCAAAGACAACTGAAGCCATGGGGAGACTGGGCCAAAGGGTGGTAGGGCCCACCAGCAAAGGACCCACCTCCCCACCCTCCCTTGCCCCTCCTGGGACTGCAAAGCCCATGTGTCTCTCTCCAGGCGCAGCACGAGGGGCCCCTTTGGGGCGAGGCCGGGCCTGGCACGCGTCCTCCCTTTTGGGACTAGCCAAGAAGCGTGGCTTTGCATTCATAGAGCAGAGCGGGGGGCCGAAGCCAGGGACTCCGGGGCGAGGCTAGGACCTCTCGCCAGGGCTGGAGAGGGACGGCGGCAGCCCCGCTCCAGTCGGCGCTCATCTCGATTCAGCTCCGTCCCGCCGCTTTCGGGGCCCCGCCCTTGTGGGCGTGGCCGGGCGTGGCGGCCTCGGGGGCGTGGCCTTGCGCTGCGTGCACGTGGCGCCGGGGAGGCGTCGGGGGCGCGCCGGCCGGGGCCTTCCCTCCCCCGCGCATGCGCCCTCCTCCGGCCGCCAGCCTCCTCCTCGGAAGGAAGGAAGGCAGGAAGGCGGTCTGTCTCTCTGGGCAGTCCGTGCGCGCGGCCGGGCGAGGCGAGGCGCGGCCCCGGCGGAGGGTGAGAGCGGGGCGCGGGCACGCGGGGGTCCAGGGAGGGAGCGCGCGGCCGGACATTCCTCCTTTCCTTGGTCCCTTGGGCCTCTGTCCGGCGGAGAGGAAGAGGAGGGCTCTGCACTCTGCGCGCGCTCAGAGGGCCCCACCCTTCGTCCCAGGGGAAATGGGGGCTGGAAAGACCCCCCCATTCAGATCCCCAGCTGTGTCCCCAAGAGCCAGGCCAAGGAGGGTCCCTGGAGCCCCATCCCAAGAGGGAGAGTGCAGGGCCCCATGGCTCCCCTGGCACCCACTGGCTGCCCTGGGTCAGTTGTCCACCTGGTCAAGCAGCCAAAGGCTGTGGTCCTAGCGCCAGACCCCCAACGGCCTCTGGGGCACCCCACCCCTGGCACCCCTGGCATGCCAGCCCCTTCCTGGCCCCGACTTTGGGGCCCCCCCCCCCCCAACTGCAGACCCCCCCCATTGGTTGTGCGTATTTAACCAAAGCATTGACCCCCATCCCAAAACTCTAGGATCTCCATCCATCCGAAGCACATCAGCCAAGCCAAGTGGGCAACAGCCTCTGCAAACAGCCTGGCAAAGTGGGGCAGGGAGGACGGCCCAAAGGCAAAGCCAGCCGGGCCTCAGTGAGAGGCCGGTTTGTTCCCCTCAGCCTGGCGGTCAAGGGAGTGCTGCTCCTTTGGCCACTGGACGCAGGGGTGGCCACTTGCCCACCCTCTTGCCTGCCCTCCGTGGGCGACAGGCGCACCAGCCGCACCCTCTCCCTTCCTGCGCCCGTCTGTGCCACCACCGCCTTTGCCAGGAGCACTTGGCACAGCGAGTGCCTGAACGTAGCTGGAAGGGGTGCGTGTGCGAGAGCCACTTGTGGGGTGCTGCTGCCCCAGGTTTAGACGTCCGCCCGCTGGTCCCCTTCCTGCCACTGGAGTTGTGCTTGTCTCTCTGCAGTGCTCCGCTTTCCCACACTCACAGACAGTGGCAGCCCCGCACATGGAACGCCAACCCTGCGCAGGTCCGGCGCTGGCTCCTTTCCGGCGTCAGGCAGAGACACCGCTTTTAATTAAGGCTTTGGGGCCTGATTCACATTCAGACATGCCCAAGGTTTTAACTCCTTTCAGGTCTTTGGCAGCTCTTGGAACTTGCTTGGGTGATTTAATATGCTTTTATCTTCAGCGCAGAACCGCTTGCCTTCTTTGATTTGTTCTCATGATAAAAGACTGGGACGGAAATGTTTTAATGCATTTAAATAAATGCAGGATTACTTCCATGTTGCTTTTTCAGAAGCCAAAGCAGCAAATGGATCACAGAACCACCATCAAAGAGGCAGAACCATGGCACAGAATGGAACCCAGCAAAGGGTTCCTCAAAACCAGGGCAAAGGAAAACCCCAAAGCCCCCCACTATTTTAATTTGGGAGATTTGGGTGACTTTTTTGTCCTACAAATGTGAATCCGATTTAACCTGAGCCTCCCCCAGTGTTTAAAGAGCAGCTAAAATCCTCCCCCAAAAGCAACCTGGAGTGACCCCTGACTTCTGGGGTCACTAGACCTTGTTTGCAGGCATGGGAGGGGGGCCTTTCCCCATTCTTGGGTTGATCCCCATTTTTTTGTCCTTTATTTTGTGGAAGACTTTGTGTGTCTTTGTTCTGGAGGAAGAAGGCAGATTGTTGTTGGGGGGGAGGAATAGTTTAAGGAACTCTGCATATTTGGGATTTGCAGGATGGACCTTCCTGTCTCCGAATCTGCTGAACTGAGCCAAGCAGGCCCTCTGGGGGTCTTGGCATTCCCTGCCCCCCCCCGTTACCCACTGATTTTGGGAAGCAGTGGGTGTGTCACCCGGACCAGGGCAGTGCGGAGGGTCAAGCCCACTTTCCCTTTGCCCAGTGGCTAGGGATGCCCTTGGCAGACGTTTGCATTCAGAGGGTCTTCTGCCAGATGGGCTGTGTTTCTGTGTTGCAGTGCTTCAAGGTCCGGCACACGGAGCCTGGCCTGGCCTGGATGGCCTGGGGGTTGCAGGGGGAGCCACTTGGGTCGGCCGGCCAGCTTGGTGGCAGTTAGCAGAGCGTGCAGCTGGACGGTTTGTCCGGAGATGGATTCCTTCCGCCCGTTGACAGGTGCCAACTGCAAAGATGATCTAGGCGATTGCTTTGTCTTGGCAGGGCTCCCACTTGGCAAAACACCAGCTGGGGGGGGAGATTGGCCACAGTCCGTCTGGGTGCCGGGTGGCCGGCCAGAGACTGTGCATAGTGCTAGTTCTGGGGGTGGTCTGTGAGGGCAGGTGGGTTTTCCTTCTGTTCAGTGCCCCATGTCTCACCAGACAGAGGGAGACGGAAGTGTTCCCAAAGACCAGTTCCATACAAGTTGCCCCCCTCCCATTCTGTCCTGTCACTACCTGAACACACCTGGTCATGGCTCACCTTGGAAGCCAAGCAGGGCCAGGTCAGGTTAGCCTTTAGCTGGGAGACCCCCATCCCATCACCTGCCCAAGGGGAATATGTGGAGTCTTTCCAAGTGGGGCTGGGAAAGCGTCCTGCCAGGCACAGCCCATCAAAGTAGACAAAATAGGGCTGCTGCTGTCATTGTTAGTGTTAGTATTTCTGTGCCACTTTTGTCCCAGTTCAGGACTCAAAGCAGCTTACAACAAATAAAAATACACATTATTAATAATTCACAAGACGTAGAACATTGAAAACATATGTTGCTAAACACACACAGCAACACAATAATTAGCAAGATCCAGTACAATGTTTAGGCAAGACAGGCCTTTTGCATCACAAAATGCCTGTTGGAACAGAGAACTCTTCTCTTGTCTGTGAAAAGAAAGCAGAGAGCTTGCTGTCTAACTTCTCTTGGAAGGGAGTCCCAGAGATCCTGGGAGGGAAGCCACCAAGAAGCCCCCATCCTCTCCCATGGCCCCACCAGTGGTCCCTGGGAAGGTGGAGGGTCAAAGAAGTCTCCCCCCCCCCCCCCCCGGCACACCCTTCCACCAAAGGCTTCTCCCTCCTTTCTCCCCAGCTATGGGGGACCTCAATGGTCCATTGCAGCCCTGAAGGCCCGACAGCTATAGTCAGATCCATGGGGAGGAAGAAGAGAGACAGGGTCACCCTCAGACCCCTCCTCCCCTTTAAGTCCCTCCCAGCCAGACCTTTCAGCAGGAGCCTGTGTCCCAGGGGCGTTTGGGGGGCTGGCACCCTCCCTTTGCGGTCACCGGTGCCTAAGGGGTGCCACCCCACACTCCCCACAACCCCCTCCCCCACAACCCCTCCTGGTAGTGCCAGGGAAGGGAAGGGACTTTCCTGTAAACCCCCCCCCCCCACTTCCCCAGGCCTAGTTTCCTGAGCCTTGGCTCATTCCTTTGCAGTGATGGTGTGTCTTCCTGCATGGCCCTTGAGGTTCCCTCCGGCTCCAGCTCCAGGATTCGGTGTTTCCCCCTCACCTGATCTGGTGGAAAGAAGACCCCAAATGAGGAGGCTTTTGGCCGTGGGGGTGGGGGTGGGAGGTTGGGGGGAGCCAGCTCTCTCCTGCAGACCCCCTCCAAAAGACATCCTGCAGGCCTTTCTCCCAGTTTTGCTGCCCAGAGTTTGTCTTGAGCGGCTGCCAACTTCACGAGGCCTCTTGGCCTTCTCTCCACCTGCACTGCCTTCCTGCCTGCCTGCACTGATTTCTTTCTCTCTTTTCCTTCCTTCCTTCTTTCCTTCCTTTCTTTCTGGAGGGTCTCAGGGCCCCTTCAGTGACAGCTCTGCAGCTGAAATTATTTTAGGTCCCCAGAATGTCTGCAAATGGGTTGTGTGTGTGAAGTGGGGTGAACCGGGGCTGCAACCCAGAGCCCTCTGGGGTCCCCCCACCTGCCCCATAGGCTTGATTTCGGACTCCAAGATACGCTGGGGCTAAGGATCCATGTGCCTTCCCCCACCGTGACCTTGACTAGCCACTGCTCCTTGCCCCCCCCCTGGACATTGGGGGGAGCCATGGGACCCTGATTAGGCCAAAGTTAAACATTAGTTGAGTCCAGAGGAGGAGAGATTAAGGGAGCAAACCGTGACTGCCTTCCCAACTTTCAAAGGAGACCGGCTGGCCAGAGGGGTGTGTTTGCATGTGCGTATGTCTGTGGGCACACGCCTGTGGCTGTGGGTCTCGAGTGTGTGTGTACTGAGGCTCACCTTATCCAGTCCAGATAACAGGTGGAGGCTGCACAGTCTTGTTCTCAAGGACACGAAGGGAGCCTGTCTTAAATGTTTTGGCCGGGACCTTTGGGGCCCAGTCTTTGAGCCTCCTCCGCAAGGGCTTCAGAGAGGTGCCTGGGTGGGTTGGGGCCGAGTGGCTCCTCCTGCGCGTCTTTTTGCCCCCCACTCCGCATTCTGTGGGGCAAAGCAGCTCTGCTCTTTGCCTTCGGTGAGGTCTCTCCAAGCCAGGCTTTGCTGGGACTGGGTGGACTGGGGTCCCCCAGGGTCTGGCCTGGGGTCCCCGGGGTGCCTCTCCTGCTGTGGCAGATGGCACAGACGGAATGTGGCCGTGTCCCGCTGCCTGGAGGCAAACAGACAGTCCTATAGAGGCAGGGGGACATGACTGCTCTGCAGAGCCTCCTTGGTCAGGGGCAGAGTGCCTTCCAGTGCCAGGCCTGGGGGGGGGGGGTGCCTTTGTTGGTCAGGGCTGAGAGTCTGATACACAGAAGGATAGTTGTAATGCATTGGGGGGGGCGTTGCCAGAGATAAATTGTTTTTTGCATGATGAGGGGTGTGTGACAACGTCCCAAATATCTTGGGGCACTGAGCATGCATGTGTGCCCCCCCCCCCCCCCTTTCCCCCTGAGGTTTTCCCAGCTTCAGCCCTTTGAGAGCGGCCAAAGCTGGACAGCACGGACTCAGGGCATGGGGTCTTCTGCATGGGGCCGCCCTTGCAGTCAGCCCATAGGCTTCAAGTGGTCTTCACTGACCAGAAAGGTGGTCAGCCTTTGAAATTGGACCTGGGTCAGCCTATCTCTTTCAGCCCTTTGATCCTGCGCAGTCTGAGTGCCACTTTGAGCCTCCATTCAATGGCTTTTGAAACCTGTCCCTGCTTTAAAACCTGCCTTCTTGGGGCCTTTGTGGTCAGCAGAGGTCTAGCATGGGGTGGGGGGTGAGGAGCAGGGGATGGAGAGTGTGGGGTCTTCTTAGTGGTGGGGCCTAGTGTGGGGACTTTTTCTCCACCTTGTGGATGGGTAGGTGGTCCTTCTTCCCCATTTCTGGGCACCGTGTAGCCCAAGAGCCCAGCTTTCCACTTTGTCCCTGTGAACCCTTCCAGCTGGGGTGGGGGCACACAGTTTAGCTTTGCCCTTTTGGACAATTTTAATTATTATTATTATTATTATTATTTGTATTTGTATTTCCTGCTTCTCCAAAGATTGATTTTAGCCATGTTGCCTTATTACGTGTCAGCCTTATTACGCTCTTTAGGGGACTGTGGCACAGGTGGTGGGCAGGTGCCCTTTCCTCCATGTTGCCGGTGGTCTTCTGCCTTCACTTTAAACACCTTTCAAATGTCCCATCCTGGTTGTTGAGTCTTTAAACTCTGGCAGATGTCCTGAAAGGCTTGAGTGCACATGTGTGTCCAGAGCCTCTGGAGGGCACATCCCGTGTGGCCTTTGGGGACCCCCATCCTCACCCCTCTTCCTGGCAGGGGGCTCTGTGCTTCCCTCTGGAGGGGCCTCACTGGGGAGAGGGGTGGCCTGATGGGAGGGGAGGATGTGGGGAGGGGGCACCTCGCTAGCCCCCTGCCAGGTGACTCATCCTCTCCTGGACCCCTCTTTTTCAGACCACCCTTCACCCACCCCCCCGGAATGGCCTGGCCCAAAGCAGCTGCTTCACCCCGTCCAAACTGAGTCCTGAGACTGTGGCCCTTGACCAGGAGGAAGAGGAAGAGGTGAGTAAGCGGGCAAAGGAGTGTGTGGCAGCTGCGTGGGTTTCAGGTCCTCTGTTGGCTTTGGGTTGGGTGGCAGGGATGCCAGATTCATGAGGGCAGCTCCTTCTCCCCTTCCACTGGGGCCTGAGAACCATCTCGCAGGTGGAAGGGGCTCCTTCACTTTGGCTTTTGAGAATTAGGTTTTGGGGGTGAGGGGGTCTCTTTGGGGCAGATGGGGTGGGGGCTCAGGAATTCTGTCTTGGGCTCTTCCAGGGTGGGAAGGGCTGTGAGGGGGGAGCAGTTGGGGGTCCCTCCTTCCTCCTCTGAAGCCCCTCTGGAGTTTTGGGGGCACAGCCTTTGTCTGCTGAGACCACATCCTCCTGCCCTTGTGCTTGTTCCATGGTCTGTGTGTGTTTGTGTGTGGAAGAGTGAGTGAGTGTTGGGTTGTGCAATTGCTCTATTTCCCCCCCCCCTCAGTCTACAGGGAAAGTGATGGGGGAATGCAGGGGGCATGTGTTTCTTAATTGGTCCTCTGGTCAAGCCATGGGGTTGATTCAGGGCATCAGTCCAGCCACAATTACTCGGACCTCTCAAGGCGAAGAATGTGATTTTGCCCACATCCCAGTGGGTGCCCCCTGCCTGTGCCAAGGGGAGTGGGAAGTGGACACCTCCTGCCCTCTCCTGTGCTTGCAGTGGGAGTGATGGAGTGTGGCCGTGCAGTGCATGGGAGGAACATGGTGCTAGTGAGGGGCAAGGCTAGGCAAAGGCCCTAGAAGAGTGTTGGAGTGAAAAGAGGGATGCTTACCAGCTCAGCTGGCTCTGACTTGGGTTTAATAGTTTTTAAATTGCACTTGAAATTTTTTACACTGTTTTATTGTATGTTTATATATTGTAATTTTATTCTGTATTGATGTATTGTTGTATCCTTTGCTTTGTACACCGCTTTGATCAATGCGGAAAAGCGGTATAGAAATTATTATTATTATTATTATTATTATCATTATTATTATTATTATTATTATTCAGGGAGGGTCTGCCCTTCGGCCCCTCCACTGCCATATCCATCATGATGGGAAGGCAGTCAAGAAAGAGCCAAGTCAGGAGGGGGGGGGTTTGGCTTGGGATGTCCACTTTCCAGCCCCCCCACCACCACCACCAGCAAGTAGGATGGACTCCCTTGCCATCCTCCTCTACAGCACTTTTCTGGCTTGGCCTCAGTCTTCCTTGTTTGTAAAATGGGATCAGCTCTTCTGCCTACTTACTTGCCATCTGCTGAAACAGCCGATGCTGTAGAAGAGGCTGGAGCTGATTTTGGCAAAGATGTTAGAAAGAGGTGTGTGAATAATGAAAGGGTGTTTTGGGAAGCAGGGAGAGTGGGAGAGTGATGGACCCGTGATTGTGGAAGGCTGGAGCCAGGGGCCACCAACGGCTAGGGAGCCTGTCCTGGGCCGACTTCCCTTGGGCTTCGCTTTGTCTGTCACAAGGGGGTTGGGGGAAGAAGGACCCCTCTTTCTGGTGGGCTGTGCCCAGGAAGATTTTCCAGCTGTGTGCAGGTGGCCAAGGTGCCGTCAACAGCCCGGTGGGTGCGTTTGCTTCCTTCTCAGCTGGAGGAATCTGGCCTGGAGGAGAAGCCCTGGAGCTGGGGATGTTTAGCCTGGAGAAAAGAAGGTTAAGAGGTGATATGATAGCCCTGTTTAAGTATTTGAAGGGATGTCATGTTGAGGAGGGAGCAAGCTTATTTTCTGCTGCTCCAGAGAACAGGACCCAATGGAGCAATGGATGGAAGCTACAGGAAAAGAGATTCCACCTTAACATCAGGAGGAACTTCCTGACAGTAAGGGCTGTTTGACAGTGGAACAAACTCCCTCGGAGGGTGATAGAGTTTCCTTCCTTGGAGGTCTTTAAACAGAGGCTGGATGGCCATCTGTCGGGGATGCTTTGATGGCCCTAGGGGTCTCTTCCAACTCTATGATTCTATGACATGTGCCAGCCAAAAGGGAAGCTGAGAGAAGTGGGCAGGTGGGCCAGGCTAGATGGCCTCAAGGTGCTCCTCTCAATTTGGCTGAAGGCAGAAGGCCCTCTGCCCATTAGTCCTGACTGAGGAGGTCCTGAGGATGGTGGCTGGGCTCCGTCCTTCCTGCCAATCTCTGTGCCCATCCCTCTGGCCCTACTCTGGACTCACACCTTGAGAGGCAGGAAGGGGCTTGTGCGCATGTGTGCACACACGTGTCTCTGACCCAGCCAGGGCAGCCCCTGAGGGGCTGTTGGTACAAAGATGACGCCTGTGCCCCGGCTGCACCCGCTGCCTCTGCCCCCCTCTGCCCATGAGCACTTCCGCCCCACGGCCGGCTCAGCTCATTAGGGTGTGCCCCCGTGGTGTCGGTGGCTTTGGTGCCAGCTGGAGGCTTGTCTGGTGGCCAGGAGTGGTCTATGGGGCCTCAGAGAAAGGCGCTTCTCCCTCCTCACCCTCCTTTGCAAAGACCATCCCCCAATAATTCCCTGGCCTCCCTGGTGCCAGGCTGGCTCTGGGCACCCCCCCCCCCTCATTATTTGGCAGTTATCCCAGTGCTTGGGACAGGGCATTGGGGAGGGCACTGATTCCCAAAGTCCAGGCCCACCCGTTTTGGATGGGGGATCCTGGTGTCCCTCTCGGAGCCAGGGAGACCCAGAGGGGAGGGTGGGTGGTCTTCTCTCCCTCCTCCAGAAAGACCAGACATTTCCAGGCCCCACAGGCATCATCTGAAACTGCTCCCCCTGCATCCTTGGTGCCCCATAGCGTGGGGGGCAGGCAACAGGGCTCTGGCATAGCCCAGTGTTTCTCTTGCTGACCTTGGAATATCTTGGGGGGGGGCAGAGAAATCAGGGGCAGCTCTTCAAGTGTGGACAGTATCAGGGATGATGGGAGCTACAGTCCACCAAGTTTCCAGGTCAGGAGATGCTTCTTGTTCCTTGCCTGGACCAGGAATTTGGACCTTCCTGGAAAGGAGTCACACCTTGAAAAGTCTGGAAATGGAAACTGGGGTGGGGGTGGGGGAGAGAGTACCATGTGTGTGCGTGCGCAGGTGCAAAGGAGACTCGGAGCCGCTTTGGCCGCTGCCCCCTCCTTCCCTCCCTTTCCTGGCTGGATGCTGAACTCACATCCCTGCCAGGCGGGCAGTGGGTTAGTCCTCTGGAAGTGCCCCAGCAGAACCGCTGCCGGATGTGGGGCTGACTCAGTCCCTTTGGGGTCTTGTGTGGGCCCACGCTCTTGCTGCTGGTCAGAGTGGGAAGCCGAGGCAGAGAGGGCAGCCTTCCTTTTCCTCTTTTTGCTGTGGGGCGGGGGAGCTGAGCCCAGCATCCACTCTTCTCCTTTCTTCCCGGTGGTGGGAGCCAGACTCACTGGGGCAGTGCCTTTGTGCCCCCACCCCACAGGTACTGGCCAGGAGGGGTCTTGGTGTTCCTGCAGAGTTGACCCCACCCCATGCAGTGAGGTCAGAGAGCCTTGTGGTCTGGGGCAGGTGGGGTGTTGGAGGGCATAATTACCTCCTAGCGGGGCAGAGTGGGGGTCAGGAGGGTCTGGACATTAGTGGGTTTGCTTGGCCACTCAAGGCCAGGCCACTCCTGGCTGACGCAGAACAAGGGGTGGGCTCTAATTGGGACTTGCGTTGCCTGCCCCCCTGTGTGGTTTTTTTTTGGGGGGGGGAATACAGGCCAAGAGAGCTGCACAGTTCCCACTGCCTGCCCCACGAAGGGATCTTACCTGCTGCTGTTACAACCTGATCTAAATCTACAGTGCTATATTAAAAAAACATAATAATAATAATCTACAAAGACCTCTCTGGGTGATGTTTTATTATGGTTCCCCAGCAACCCCTGCTAAAGAGTGGAAAGGCTTCCTTTCCTTTTACAAATGAGGGGTGGGGAGACCCCCTTTTCCGTCTGGGACCCTTCTGCCAAGGGGAGATCTTCCCTCCTCCCTGGTTCCAGCTGTCAATGGATTTGGGGCCAGGTGGAGGGTGGGTGCCCCTGGCATGGCCAACTCTCCCAACTACGCAGAGCGGCTGTGGAAGGAAATGTCAGTTTGATTTCGGGAGTGGGGTAGGAATGCAGTTCTGTTTATTGTGTGTTTTGGGGGGGGCTATGTTGCTGGGAGAGCCTGCCTGGGCCCCAAACGTTTGTCATTTCCTTGGAGATGTTGCGTCCCTTCTTCCATGGAAAGGGAAACAGTGGGAAGGGCTGCCCCCCACAACGCCCCACGTGGGGCTGGGAGGTTCTCTCCAGCTCCCCCCCCCCCGACCCCTCTGGACAGTGGGATTGTGTAGCAGACCTTCTGAGGGTGCATGGGGCAGTTCTTGCTGGCATGGGCAAGAGGGTGGCAAGAGACATTTCAGCAGGGGGAGGATGCCTGGTGGCGGTTAGAGGGGGAAGCAGGGTGCCGCAGGGGGGTTGTTTGGCTGTGGGCAGTGTGGAGGGTGCAAAGGGAGAGAAAAGGGGGACAGGTGGGGTAGCAGTAGTCACTGGTCAGCGCTCTCTCTCTCTCTCTCTCCCTCTCTCTCCTTCTCTCCTGCCCATGTGAACCCAGACAGTAGCCCCTCCCCTCCGTGCCGCCAGCACTTGCCCCCTTCCCAAAAGAGGCCATGCTCTCCCTGTACCCCCAACCACCACCACCCACGCAAGGCCCATGGTAGGCCCAGACCCTCCTGGTCCTTGTTGGCAAGGCTCATCTTAGACTGGCCTAGAAGCTCTGAGCATGTGCAGAGGGCCTTCCATTGACCAGAGGAGGAGATCCAGGGCCAGGGGGGCTTCCCTAACTACCCCCCCTACCCGCCCCGAGAACAGCCAGTGTCTCAACGTTCTCATCCCGCCTGCCCCATGTGTGCTTGTTTGTGTGTGCGTGTGTCTGTGACGCCCGAGGGAGGTGTGGCCACTGGCTCAGTGGCAAAGGTAGGGATTTGGCAGCACTCCGAGGGTTGTTTGGGGAGAGAAGAGAGGTGCCCCTTCCCTCCCTGGCACTCAGGTATAAAGAGCTGCCAGTCGCTGGATCTTGGCTGCTGGCACAAGCGTGAACATGGGTGCGTGCGTGCGGCGCAGGTGGGCAGGCAGGTGAGGGCCTTACCTGGGGGGTAGCAGCCTGCCTCTTCTCTCCCTCTCCTCCCCTCCTCCTTAGCTCGGTCTGGGGGTCTTGGCTGGTGGGGTGGAGGCCAGAGGCACGCTCTCTTGGCCTCATGGGGAGCTCTCAGTGGGGAGATATTCACAGGGAGCTCAGCCCTGATAGCTGGCAACATGCCTGGTTCCCCCCCAAAGGCACCTGCCCTGACTGGCTGGGGTCTGTCCTTCCTGAGAGAAGGGCACTCTGTGCATGCTCAAAGGTGCAGTGTCCATGGCAAGGCCCAGAGAGGATGGAAGTCTCTTGCATCCATTCCCTTGTGTGTGTTCAGTTGGGTATTTTCTTGCCTCTCCTTGCCCTGCTAGCTCCTCTTTCTGGGGCCAGCAGTGCACCTGCAGATGCACAGATGATGAGCACGAACAGGGAGGCACGCGCCCTGGGTTCCAGTCCTGGCTCCGCCTCGTGCTCCCTGTTCTCAGCCTCAGCCTTTCCACTGCCTAGCTGTGAAATGGGTCTCATGCAAAGGGCAACTGAGATGCTGGAGAGGGCTACCAAAAGTCAAGCTTAGCTGCTGCTGGGGCAAATGGGAGCCCTCTGAGCATGCACAGAGTGCCTTTCCTTCCCCTTGGTAGAGGCTTAGCACTGTCCCACCAAGGTGCAGGAGCAGCCTGGATTATTTTGAGGAGGGGGAGCCTCCTGGCCAAGGGAGGGGGGCAGGAGGTTGGGGAGGAGGCCCCAGAGGCGGGTGTCCCTGCCCCATTAGCACTGCCTGTGGGGCACACGTGCCTCGCAGGGTCTCTTGTGATTCATCCGCAGGATCCTCTTACTCACTTGAAGGAGGAAGCGGGGGTGGTGGAAGGATGGCTATTTTTAACTGGCACCGCCTGGGAGCCTCCTGCCCAGCCGTCCTGGGTGTGCCCTTTTCCAGCCCTGACAGCCAGGCAGTCTCTCTTCTGCCTAGCCCAGTGGTCTTCCTTCCCTCTGGAGAGGATGCTTGGGACATCCTGGAGGGAGGTAGGGAGGAAGAGACAGAGGTGTACAGACCCTCTAGGATAAGTGCCCACACGTGCGTCCATGTGGAAGGGTGACCTTCACTGGGGTGGGAACCGGCCAGTGCCCCCTCGCCATGCGGAGTCCCTTTCCCTGTCGAAACAGGCAAGGCCGGGGGGAGCGTGCCAAGACACCCCCTGGGGAGACCCAACTGCGTTCTGCCCTCCCTGTGCCAAAAGGGACCCTTTCCCATCCTGCAGAGCGGTCCCTGACATCTTGGGTTCCCTGCCAGAATTTGGGCCCAGCTGAGAGCCAGGGCTCCATTTGGCGTCGCTCCCCACCGACTGGTGCCTGGCGCTCTGATGGGTTGTTCCGTCACGCGACTCAGCCGATCTGGGCCCAGGGTTCAAAGTTTCTAGAGCCACTTACACAGTTGCCAGACCAACAACATTCTAGCCCTCATTGTGGGCACAGAAATTGGCCACCAAAGGAACTGGTGTGGCCGCAGTGAGGAGGCCAAGCCCACTTGCCTCTGTCCACTGGCTGCCTATTCCCAGCGCCAGGCCGGGCATCCTTTTTGGCTGATCCTGTTGGGCAACCGCCTGTCGCATTTCTGGAAGTCTTGAAGCCACTGAGAAACCTCAAGGTGTTTGCAGTTCCCAAAGAGTGGCTTATCAAGCCTCATTTTACTGCCCCAAACAGCATAAACGGCATCATTTATAACACTTAAAATGGTCTCCTCTGACGCATTCCTGAAGTTTGCAGAGCAATTCTCATTGCGTTCACTCAGCGTAAGGCCAGCCTTGTCCGGGGGGGGGGGAGTCTTATTCCCTGCAGCCGTCCTGCAGCCATGTGAGTGATAGAGTTATAGAATCATAGACTATGAAGAGCTGGGTGGGATTGGGGGAATGCCCCCTGCGCTCTCCTGCTTTGAGTGCTGTGGGTGCAAGTGCCAAGGAGGCAGAGGGACTGAGCAGAGCGGGGTATGTCTTGACTGGGGAGGGGTCTTTTGCCCCCACACTTGTAGGACTTGCCCTTTGCACCTGCATTCAGCCCCTGCCTTGTTGCTCTTATGGCTCTTCTCTGCCCTTGGCCACTGGACATCCAGAAATGGCTCTCTTTCCCTCTCCGGCCCCATAACCTGCCCTGTGCCCTTTGTACATGCTCTGAGACTTTGAGGGGAAGACCACGGCCACTGACTTTCAGTCCCCCTTCCTGGGATCCCTGGAGCTGACCGCTATCTCTCAGTTCAGGCCTATCTTGCAGGACGGTTGTGAGGATACAGCAGAATTCTGTGTTGTATAAAAGGGGCAACTGGATGCGTGTCAGTTACAGTACTTTGGCAACTAAGGGGGTGGGAAGAACAGAGGGCCCAGGAGCCACGTGTGGGATGTCCCTCCCCCCTTCTGCCATTCAGGATGGGCAAGGGCTTCATGTGGAGCAAGGCTGGCACTTTTGGGTGGAGGCGGCCGTCTCTGCCCACTTGGGTTCTCTGAGTTCCTGGAGCCGTAAAACCTGATTGCCCTCCTCCCTGCCCTCCCCTTCTCCTTACCGGGGAGGGGGCAGGCATGGAGCCCCCTCCCTGTGCACTGAGGGGGCATTGGGCATGCAGTTGCAATGGGGTGTGGGGGGGCATGAGTGTGTGCACCTGACGGAGGAACCAGTATGGCACCATATTCCCTACCCCCCTGCTGCCTTCTTTGCTCCAGGCCACTGAGGGTGACATTGCTTCTGTTGCCTGGGAGGGGGTGATGCAAAAGGCATGCACTCCTGCACTTGTGCAGAGTGCCACTGTAATACTGAGAAGGCACCACACTTCAGAGCTCAGAGGTGTGCCTGGTGCCCCTCTGCCCCACATTGCCTGACTGAGGTTGGGTTGGACGGAGTGGTTGCAGGGGTGCCAGGCTGGGCAGACTGGGTTCAAGGTGGGGGTCTTGGGGGAGAGAAGGCAAAGGGGTCAGCTTGGCCGAGCAGAAGGTCTGGCCCTCTGGCTTGGAACACGGCTGTATGTGTGTATGTGTATGTATGGGAGGGGGGTGTTTCCTGAGGTTCCAACCAGGGACTGGGGCAGGGGGGGGGGGGGGGGGGGGGGTCTGGCTGGCTCCGTTGCGACTCGTAATCTCCTTAGCGCCGGATCAGGCTGGGCCAGTTGGGGCTCGTCCCTGGAATGTGACTTTGGGAGTTGGTTCAAAGGCGCCCCCCCCTCCATAACTAGGACCAGGCTGCAATTAATGCCCAGCCTCTGGAGCAGTGGGAGGGGGGTGGAGGATGGGTAGAAGGCAACGGCTGGGGGGGGTCTTTGGCCAGGCCTTGCCTGGCCCTGATGCTGAGCCAGCTGGGCATCCACGCCCCCCACCTCCTCTTCCTCTTCTCACAAGGGCCTTTTGTCTGCTGCTTAACACCCCAGGAGCAAGCAAGTGCAAGTGCGTGCACGTGTGAATGCGTGCATGTGCCAGTGACACACGTGGTTCCTTCTGTCTGAGGACACCATGCCAAGGCCAGGGACCGGCACCGTCAGCCACCAAGGTGTTGTGGCACAGAGGAGGGAGGAGGGAGCCCTTGTAGGTGTCCTTGGCCCTGGGGGCCTCCTTCCTGGCGGAGGTGTCACAAGGTAGGCAGGTTGGGGGGTGGATAGGAGTGGGTGGGGGGACACTGGGAGTGTCCTATGTATGTTTGGGGGGATGGGAATCCTGTAGGGTGCAGGGAACTTCTCTGTTCCTGGGCACTGATGCCAGGCTGCCTCCAGCTGAGGCCGGCCAAAGGAAGCGTGTGGCAGAACGGGGCAGTGGGGACCCCAGAATGTATTGAGAGTGCCACTCCCCCCAGTCCCAATGCTGCCCCCCCCCAGTGGTGGAAGGAGCCTGGTTGCATGTGGGAGATTGTGCCTTGGAGGCACTCCCCCTCCCAGGGTGGGGGGTTCAAGGCTTCTCTCCCCCTTTCAGGAGACCGAATGGTCAACCAGGTGGGTGGAGGTGGCCTGACCTGTGCCTGCTCTGACCACTAGTCTTCCCCCCTCTGCCACTCCAGGCTCCATTGCTCTTACCCCCCCACCACCACCACCTCCCAACCCCTTTAATGCTGCAGCCCCTTCTCCAGTGAGCAGCAGGACGGGACAGCTGTCCCTCGCCTGGATAAGTGCCTCAGTTGCCGGCCAAGATGGTTGGTAGCCCTTCTGGACCTGGCCTCACCCACTGCCATTCCTTCTGAGGTGGCACTTTGCAAGTGAGCCAAGGATACTCTGTTTGCACAGAGGGGTGGCGCGGTTGCCCTCTTTCAGTATTTCCAGGACTGCCCCAGAGAGGAGTGCCCAGGGTTTGTTACCTCAGGGCAGGGTGCGACCAGGTCTAGTGGTTTGAAGTTATAGGGCAGTAGATTTCAATTGAACCTGAGAAGGAGCTTCTTGACGGTCAGTGGTTCAGCAATGGAACCAGTGGCCTAGAGAGGTGGTGGCTCTTCCAAAAGAGGCTGGACAGCTACCAATCTGCTGGGAAGGATCCTTTGGCTGGAAGTCTGAGCAGGGGGTCGGACTCCTCTGGAGTCCCCTTCCAGCTCTAGGAGTCTAGGATTCCATACAGCCAAGATGGGGGAGCCTAGCATTTCAAAATAGAGCCTGCAGGCTAAGACCCAGTGACAGGGAAAGTGGGTGGCACTCTGCATAGGCTCAGAGGCCACCCGCCTGTCTGGTGACGAGTGCTGGGGCTCAGAGCAGACCCAAAGCCGATCATACCTGTGGGCCAGGTAGTTGCTGGCCTGGGGCTGCAGCCGATGGGATGAGAGGGTTCTGGGGGGCCTTCCTTGTCCCCCTCCCTTCCTGCCCCTTAACCCCTCAGGTGCTGGGGGGCCACTCCCTCCCTCCCCCTCCCTCTCCCGTCCCGTGAGAACCGGGTTCTGGGCAGCTTCTCAGCCCAGCTTTCCCCTGGAACAATCTGGAGTTTGTTTATGAGTCCCTAATCCCCCCCCCTTGCACTTTGCGCATGCAGGCCGGCCCAGATTAAGCCAAGGAATCTGCTTATTCAGAGGGTTTTTTTTGGGGGGGGGGTTGGAGTCAAAGGAGTGGAGGAGGACCAGCAGGAGGGGGAGAGCCCCTCAAACCCCTCCCTTCCCCCCAATGTGCTTGTTTTTTTGGGGGGTTCTCTGTGCATTTGGCCTTGGATGGGGTTGGGGGTTCTGGGACCAGAACAAGGCCAGCTCTGATGTGCTGCTGCTGCTGTTGCTCCTCCACTAGGAGGCGCCTTTGCTGCCTTCTCTTCCCTGCCCCCCCCCCACCCGTTATTGCCCTGCCTTTGGCTCTGTTCTTGAATCCACTGCCCAGGCCCCAGGAAGATCCGTCTGGACTGGAGAGGGAATGAGGAGGGGGCTTCCCTGTTGAGAGCCAGCAGTGAGGCAATGTTCCTCCGCACACTCTTCTGGCCAGCAGCAGTAGGGTGGGCACCCTTCCCATTCCCCTTTGGAGCAGGGGCAGGTGGGGGTGAGAGGCTCTTGCGGGGCAGGGCACAGAATGGGCTCTTTAGGAGAAAGGGGTGGCACAGGCATGATGCTCAGAGGGGTGGGGTAAGCCACTCTGTGGCCATTTGTGTGTAGGGAGGAACTGGGTTACAGTGGGGGGAGAAATGGTGTGGGAGGCACTGGTGATAAGTGGCAGTGTTTGTGGGTCCTGGGCCCATGGACGTCCTCCAACTGCCCACCCACCCACCTTGCTATCCCCCAGCCGGATGGGGGCAGTTGCTCTACAACTCAGGAGCAAAATGGGTGTGGAGTGGGGTCAGTGGTGGGGGGGGGTATGCCTTTTGTCATCTGTAAGTGGGAGAGCGGAAGGCTGCTTTGCTTCCCCTCCCCTCCCTTTGGCTGGTTGGGGAGTGGATGGGCTTTGGTCTGTCTGGCAGTATAAGTGGGGAGGGGGCTTATGTGCCAGACTCTGGGGGGGGGGGGGTGGTAACATGCTCGTGGGCATTGTGGGTGGGTGGCAGGAGGGCTGGACTGTGTCCATCTGCCCCCACAGGTCTGATTCCCTGGTTGAGTTTTGCTGGCTGGATTTGGGACAAGGGTCACTGATCTACCCCCACCCCACGCTACCCCAGTGCCCTTGTGGTGTCTCCTTCGGTTGGTGTGTGGTTCCCCCTTAGATTGTGCAGTGCAACTTGGCTCACTTGCCCGAGCCACCTGTTGTTGCATGCCTTGCTGGCCCTTTCCCTGCTTACACCTCTCCAGCCAACCTGTGCATGGGGAGGGGGGGTCTAGGATGGGGAGGGAGCTGTTTCCCTCCAGGTGTGGAGAAACAAAGTCAGGGGCCAAGGGATGGTCTCACAGAGGAATGTGGCTGTGAACCGTGGGGTGTGTGGAGTGGGGGAGTTCTTAGGGATTTCAAAGCAGGTGGTGGGGACCCCAGGTGTCCCTCCCATGGCAGGAATGCTCACAGGTGCCAGGGAAATTGAATGCCTGGCTGGAGTGTGTGTGTGTGTGGAGGGGGGGTGGCTTTCCCATTTCCTTGCCCCTGGGGTGCCCCCTTTCTCCTCCCCCCATCCTTCCCAACATCTGGATTGCTAGGCTGTTCCGCCAGCACCTCTGCCCACCTTATTGCACCTGGCAATGGGAGGTGGGAGACAGGGAGGGGGTCTTGTGCACGGAGTGTGTGTGTGAGAGAGAGAGGAGGGGGAGGCTATTCCTGCCTGGCATCTCCCTCTGCCCTCCATGCCCCCCATGGCCTCTACTCCACTGGGCAGATGACAGTGGGGTGAGTGAGCTTCTCCTTGTGAGGAAGAGTCACCAGCTGCTTCCTCTCTGCCATCATGTGGCCATAAAACCCGGCAGGAAGGCAGGCAGGGGGTCCCCCTTCAGAAGGGATTGAGAGCAACCACTGCCCCGGGGAGCACCTGAGGTGAGTCTGCTGCAAGAGGGACTGGGCCTCTGTGGCTCTATGGGGCATGACAGAAGGTGACACCGGCTATCCTCTGGGTGGAACTTGGTGGGGGTGAGCAGAGGGCACTCTGCACATACTTAGAAGCCTCTCTCCTGCGTTGTCCCCTTAGGTTCTGCCCTCCTCTGCTCTGCCCAGATCGGCCAGGGCTAAGATGACAAGGAGTGCCAGCAGGTCTCTGTCACTGGAGGGTCTTCATTCCCCTTTGAAGGACCCCCCTCCATTAGCATGGCACCCTTGCCCTCCATGCAGGCCCCTCTTTTCTGTAGCAAAGGTTTGGGGTTGGGTACCCCCAAAGTGCAGTCTAATCAAAAGCGTGGCTTCTGGCTGGGGGGTACAAAGAATGTGTGTGCGTGTGTGTGTGTGCGCGCGCATGTCTTGTGAAAGCGGGGTCCTGGCTGGATCAGACCAGTAGCCCTCAGAGGCCAGGATTGGAGTGGGGTGGGGGGCCCCACCTCCCTCTGTGCCAAGCATTGCTCTTGGCGCCTGGCCGCTGCTTGAGGGCAGTATGGCCAAAACAAACGTGGCCAAGGCCTCGCCCAGCAGTGGCCCAGCGGGAGGATCAGCGGATGCTTCTCCTCAGCAGCCCCTCCCTCCCTCCCCCCAAATGCAGGAATCTTCTTGGGGTCAGGTCATGCAGAAGGGAAGGGAAGGCAAGGGAAGGGGTGGCCCACCTTTCTATGAGGGGGGCTGGGGTTCCCTTTGCATGGCTGCCCCAGTGCACCCCTCTCCTTCCCTTGCAGACTCCCCTGGCAAGTATTGAGGGGTCTCCTTAGAGGGACATCTGAAACTCTTAGCATTGACTGGGCGGGGGGGGGGGGGCTAGTTCAAGTGTCAGGGGTTTCTAATTCCAGGCTCAGTGACCACCACCCCCGCCACCCCCGTCAGCCCCATGCATTAATTTGGGCTCAGAAACCAGCTGGATTTTTTGAGGGTGAAGAGTCTGAGGGTGGGGAGATCTCTAGGTCTGTAACTTTCCAAGGTCTTTGGGGTGGAGCTCTCCTGCTTGGGGCAGATCCATGGGGTTGGCATTGTGGCTGTGGGGGACTGTTCTTGAGGGCAGAAGGTGAAGGTGTCCTGCCTTGCCATCCTTCCCTTGGCCCAGAGCTTATTTTATCCCAGGGGGCACAAAGAGGAGACTTGCATTCTCCTTGCTCGCCCCCCCCCCAGCACTAGCACTCTTTCTTTCTCAGTGTCACACCCCTGCCTCCCCCCTCCCTGCCGCTGTCTTCCTCTGATGCCCTTGTTGGTTATTTCATGAGACATGGATCCAGTCCCCAAGGTCCCCCTCTGGCCGAAAGGCTGCCTCAGGACGCTCACGCCGGAAGACGCTGTGGAGCTCCCGCTTCCCTCCCTGATCTGGGGCCGAGTCCAAGAGGAGGGTCTTCTTCTCATCCAACCCTTACTCTGGCCCCAAACAGATGTCTGCATTGGTGTGAATGTGCCCCTTCTCTCATCCCATACCTAGGTGGGTTGCCAGCATGAGCGGGTCAGGATTGCCTGGCGTTCCTCAGCCACCAGGTCCAGAGGGGGATGCCACACCTGGCATCAAGAGACAGAGGGGGGTGCTACCTAGTTGGCAGGAGGGCAGATATCCACCTGTCTCTTTATTTCTTGCCACCACTTCGAGCGGGTGCCCATCTGAACAGTGTGATGCATGCTGCCAGTCAAGGGTATCTCATGTGTGGCGAAGGGGCCTGGATGCGCACGTAGCAGGCACAAAAGGCTCCCTTGCTTTATGATGGTGGGTTTCCATCTGCACTGTGCCCCTTTTGCCTTGCAAGGTTCTCTGGGGGAACATGGCTCCAGTCCTTGCAAGTAGTTTTGGGGGTAGAAGGGTCTTTCTTTCAGACACCATCACATTCCTGATGGGATGCTGCGAGGACAGCCAAGATGGGATGGGCCAAAAGAAAGACCCTGTGACTGGGTACAGAAGGGGCACACTTGCCGCAGGGGCACAGGGCACTTTTGCAGCTCTGTTGTACTTTCTTGGGGCCTATTTTGATCTGGTTTTAGGGCCAGGTGTCCACAAGGCCTGGTCACTCTGCTGGAGGGGGGGCTCTTTGATCTCCTGGGTGCCTCTGTGGCTTGGGGTGCCACTGACCAGCTCCATATAATTTGGGGACTGGGTTCCACACGGTTATGTGGCTGCCCAATTAAAACATGGGGAGAGTGGTTCCAAAGCAGCCTATTCCAGCCCAGTGTGCTCCCTCCCCACAGAGGGTCCCCACCACATTGTGGGGCTCTGCTCAACCCCACAGAATCCTCTGGGCCCATGGTGGTAGGGGGTGGAGGAGGTCATGCACAGGTGTGACATGCCGATCACACCCCCATTTCCCTTTGCCACCCCACTCAAGTGAAGATTGCTGATGGGTGAGGAGAGGACCTCTCAGTCAGCAGAGGCTGAATCCTGCAAGATGGGGGCCCTCATTTGGGGAGGGAGTTTGGTGTGAGCGGTGCTGCTTCTTGGGGCTCTCACTGGCTCAAGTGGGCCTTTCCTGGCTAGTGGCAGGCAGACTACAGAGAGCCACCTCCAGTGAGCGACTCCCAGCTGGGTGTCCATAAAGCTGGCTCTGCCCTGGAAGGTGGTGGCACTCCAGACATTTTGCTCTGGGCAGAACTGGGCCCTGGCTGGCTTCATGGGCAGCCCTTCCTGGCTGGCCCGCAAAGCCCCAGATGGACTGAGGGCCACACACCCAATGAGTGAGGATGGGAGCATGGAGGGGTGCTTTTTTGGCCATGGAGGAGGGTGAAAATGACTGGGGCAGGCCTTTCCTGTCTCTTTTGGCACAAAAAAGGTCCTGCAGTCTCCTTTGCTATTTGGTGGAATTGGGCGGTTGAATGGCTTTCTTTCCTCTCTCTAAGGAACAGCCTTCTTCACTCAACACACATTTTGGGTCTTACTATTGTCTCCATATTGTCTCTATGGAGTTTTTACATATAGTGTTTCAAAAATCTGATTTTGGGATGAGAGTGCAGACTCTGACTTATCTTCCCAATGACCACGACAGCTCAGTCACAAAAAGAGGCCCTTTTGGAACACCATTTTGCCCGATGCCTCCAATGGTGCCTAGATTCTCAGACAGAGAAGTGTAGTTGACAGTCCAAAATGCCAGCCACTCACATCTGGTAGACTGAAAAGGGGAGGGGTGATGGTAGTGATGATGATGATTTCCACCAAGGGTCTGAAAGTGAGACTTTAGGGCTCCCCCTTACCCCCTCCCCTCCTCCTGCTGCCCTCCCTGAACCCTGCAAGGTAGTTTAGGCCTCCCAGGAGGAGCCACAGTGCCACGGATGCCCCATGCCCACCTCTGGCCTCACCTCCTCTCTGTGTGCCCCCCTGCAGGTTATGCTACCCTCACTTCACCCTCTGAGCGCCAGGGAGAAAGAGAAAGGCTAGCAGCGCCAGCATCCCCTCCCCTGCCTCCCTTCATCCATCCACTGTCCATCTATCCGTCCTCTGCTGACCATGGAGCTCCACCACATCATCTCCACTGCCTTCGAGGAGGTGAGTAGTTGTGCAGTCACAGAGGGGGCCTTTAGGAGGGGGGGGCAGGGGCGGAAGTTTTTGGCTGGAAAACAGGGGCCCGCTGGGGGGGGGGAGGGGGGGGGGGGGGGGGGAGGCTTTGGTTGCTGAAGCCACTTGGAAGCAAAGCAAAGAATGTGGGCTCCCTGCGGTCAATCGGATACCTGATATTCATGACCATGCTGGGCATGTTTGCTCTGTGAGATCTGGGTTAGGAGGCTGGACCCAAAGAGACGCCCCACCTGAGCCGCCTGTCCCTCCACCCCACTCCCATTGCAGTTGGGAGGCAGAGGAGCCTTTTCCTTCAGTCCAAGCCTGGCCATGGATTAGCCTGGGTTCTTTTAGAGTGGGGGGGGGGCTCTCTTGGAGTGAGGCTGGACTGTCTGTTCCTATCAGTTTGTGCAACCTCTAGCCCTCCTTTCTCCCCCACCTAAAGCCCCCCAGGGATTCTGGGTGGCCAGATGGCCGCTGGATGAAACCACCATTTCAAATTAGGGCTGTGAAAGTCCCGATTCGAGGCTTCTTCTTGTTGCTGGGTCAAGGGACAAGGAAGTGTTCGAACAACAGTCAGGAATGTAGCAAGGACCCTTATTCCTGGCATGAGGGATTGATGGGGGGGGGGGGCTTTACCTGTTGGGTTTCTGCCTGTCACACAGCAATTGAAGGCATGAGAAGAGCCCTGCCAGAAACAGCCTATTTGAGAGAGGAATGTGGTTGGGGGGGAGAGGAGGGTGTGTGTGTGGGGGGGGGGGGGGGCCCCGCTGCATCTCCACCGAAAAAAGGACCCCAACCCTTTAGTCTGAGGAATGGCACCCCCTCCTGGTTCCCCCCCACCCACCCACCTGCCTACTTCAAGAGTAAAATCTGCCCAACAGCGGAGGAGTAGGCTACCCTGGAGGGGTGGTGGGCTCTCTCTGTCTGGAGGTTTTCAAAGCACAGACCAGGAGGCCATCTGCTTCTGAGGTCATTCACTGTGGGTGTCTTCTTCCTTCCCAGGGGGTTGGACTAGCTGGATCCTGGTGGACCCTTCCAACTCTCAGTAGATGAGAGGACAGACTGGTGGGGTGTTGTGTCCTCCCACCCTCGGAGGACGGGGGCAAGTACCAGACTGGCCTTCCTGCCCTCCTGGTCTGGTGCTTGCTCCACCCGCAAGGGACCCTCTACTGCCCAGCCACTGGAAAGGGGTTCCATCATTATGCACCATCCCAGCTCCGCTCACTGGCCCAGGAGGCCCTCTTTCCTGCTGCTGGGTTAATGATTAACCCTTTGCGTTGCGCCTGCCTGCCATTGGGTACCAAATGACTGGTTGACCCCGGAAGGACTCCTTTCAGCACCCGCTTGCTGCGTGTGGCTGACCCCCACCCTTCCTTCCACTGCCCCCCACCCCCCAGCACCTGCACTGGCACCCATGGACTTCTTGCTTTGTTCCCAGGTAATGCCCCCAACCACGGCCCACCACCGCTATGGCTGGCTGGCCTCCTCTGTCACGGGGAAGGAAGCAGGAAGCCTGGCAGGCTGAGCCTCCTCTGGACCTAAAGCGGCCCTGGGGGTCCCCCTTGGCTCCCCACACAGGGGAATGGGTGGGGTGGATGGGGGCAAGGCAGAGGCCTTGGGGTAAAGCTGGGCAGGTCAGTTGTGGCAAGTTAAGGGAATGTTGCTTTTGAGGGGGTGACTGCAATTCCCATGCTCCCCTAGCCATTGTAGCCATGCTGGCTGGAGGATTCTGGGAGCCATTGTATCCTGAGTAGGGACTTCCCCCTATAGTTTCAAGATTGGGGGGGGGGGGGGGGAGATTGACAGGTGGTAACTTGAGAGAAAGTCTGCTGAGGGCCAGCCTGGGTCAGTTGTGTGAGCATTGGACGAAGGCTCCAAAGACCAGGATTCAGTTTCCTGGTCGGTGATGGAAACCCGCTGGGTGACCTTGGGCAAGTCACACTCTCTCAGCCTTAGAGGAAAGCAGTGGTGGTAAACTCCTCCTGAACAAAACTTGCCAAGAGAACCCCATGAGAGGTTTGCCTTAGGGTTGCCATATGTCGAAAAGGACTTGGAGGCCTAAAACCACAAGCCCTGACCTCGAAATGCATTTTAGAGAACAGGGAGAGGGGTGGTAAGAGAGAGCAGGACTACATGGAAAGTTTGGGTGGGGTGGGCCTGGGGGGGCTGGTTGAATCTCCCCTTTTGGCTCCAGCCTTGATGGTCTTTTTGGAAGGCATGGGGGGGGAGGCCTGCTTGGACCCCCATCGGGGTGTGGGTGAGGTCCCTCCCTCCCTGCCCCTTTGACCGTGTGGGTGCCTTTGGTGCTTGCTGGCATCCTTGGCATTGCCCTCCCTGCCAGCACCTGCCTGGCACAGCCCCCCCCCCTCCCGAGACTGGATGCAGTGGCTGGGGGGGAGGCATAGCAGCCAGGATGGGGGAGGTTGCCAGGAGGAGGGTCCCAGCCCCGGCCCCCTTCCCCGACATCCCTTCTGGAGGGACCTTGTGGGGGGGGGGGGGTTTCCGGGCCCTTTTTTTTGGGGGGGGGGGGGGGGGGGGGGCGGGGGCCCCGGGGGGGGGGGGGGCGCCTGTGTCCAAAAACCCCTCCCTCCATGTGTCAATATTTGGAGTGGCGGAGGGGATGGAGCCGCCACCCGCTGCCTGCTGCCGCCGCCTCCCTCCCTGCCTCCCTCCCTGCTTGACCTTCCGGACGGACAGATGGACCAGCAGAATAAAGCGGCAGAGCCAGACTAGCCTCCCAGCAGCAGCGGAGACAGAGGAGGAGGAGGAGGAGGAGACGGGCAAAGTGGGGCGGCCTTTGGGGGTCCCACATGGCGCAGGTAGGGAGGCTCCGCCCCTCTATGGCACCCCCACCCCACCATCTGGTCCTGGAAAGCTTTCTCCTGCCACTTCCCCTTGCTCTGTGGGTCTGGGGGCAGAGCCAGTCCCTATTGAGGCACCAGCTATGCCACAGGAAGGGAGGGGGTCTTCCCAGCCTGCGCCCCCTCCCTCAAGGCCAGGGTTCCAGAGGAGAGGGCTCTCATTGGGGGGGAAGGTGGTAGCCCACCACCCATGTCATCCCCCCATCCACTACATGTTCTTTTTCAGTGAAACTCCCCCATCAGGAGACTCCAACCCATCTAAGCTCTTGTGCCCCCCATATGGCAGCCTGCTGGAGCTGGGGGAGGGGGGGTTGCATGTGCTCACACCAGGCTGGGGGGCCCTGTGCCTTCTCCTCATGCGTTGCACTTTGGGGGGCAGACCACCACCTGCCCACCTGCCTCCCAACCCTGAGCTCATGGAAGGTGGGGGGCAGGCACAGAGTGGCCATGGTAGTGGCAGGGCCCTTCCATTGTCGGAGGGTCTTCTTGCCTCCCCCATCTTCTCTCTCTCCCCCCACCAATGTGCTTCTTTGGCAGCCGGAGCAGGAGGGGCCTGGCCCCTCTTCACCCCCCTTTGGGGAGCAGGAGGAGGAGGAGAAAGACCTGAGCAAGGCGCTGCGGGTGGAGCGCTTTGAGGAGATCCTGCAGGATTCACACCCACGCAATGTGGAGGAGGCCGGGCGGAGCTACAGCGAGGAGGACTTTGAGTGTAGGTGGGGGTGGGAGTGACCCCTTGGAGAGCCCTGGGCGGTTTGCCTCCCCCTTGCCCACATGGACCCTGGGGCCCAGAAGAGAGGGGCTAAGGCCAGAGGGAGGCTGGCGGAGGGGATGTCCAGGATGTCTCCCTGTTCCAGAGACTCCTGGGCCCCACTGGGGGACAGTTGGGGTGCAGTTGGGGATGGGAGGCTCCAGGGGATGGGTGCCATGGCAGAGCTCCCCCTCACAGTGGCCCAAATGCTGGGCCATAGTCCAGCCACTGGTCAGTCGAGATCCCCCCAACTTTGTTTCTTGGGGGTGGGCAAGGAGACCCTCTACCAGTAACACTGAGGCCTCCCTGCTTCTTCTGCCTCCCTGTCCCACTTGCAGACCACCGCCAGTCTTCCCACCACATCCACCACCCTCTCTCCAGCCACCTGCCTTCGGAGGCCCGTCGGAAGAAGGCTGGCAAGAAGAAGGCCCCGCGGCCCCGGAGGGCCTCAATCCCTGGAGAGACACCCATCATTGAGGAGGAAGCCGAGGTGGACGAGGAGGATGGCGACGAGGACGCGGAGGCCGGGGAAACCACCGAGGAGGCCGAGCACAGCCCCCCGCAGGCCCTTCTCCATGGGCGCTCCCGGGAGGGGGTGCAGGTAGGGCCTAGAAGAGGGAGGGGCACCCCCCTCTCCCCCCCCCCCGAGTCCCGAGTGTGACCCGCTTTCTCTCCCCACCCACCCCCCAAGTTCTTCTTGCAGGAGGATGATTCAGTGGACCGCCAGGCAGAGGGGGGGCCTTCTCCCCCAGCGCTGATCTTGACCGCCCCCTCCAGCTCCGGGGACCTCCAAGCTGCCCTTGCCAGGGGGGCCCGAGCAAGCAGGTGAGGGCCAGGGAGACCCTGGGCCCCCAGAGGGGATTTTGGGGCAGGGTGACCTCCTCTGGGCCATTCTGTCTGTCACTTCTAGTTCCCAGCAGAAAATGGGAGGGGATTTCATTCAGTATGAGCGAAAAAGGGGGTATGTTCATTGGTTGGACATGGCACCATTCCTGGCAAGGGGGGAGGTGGCGAAACAGGGAGGGATGGGAAGGATCCTTCATCTGCAGAAGGGAGCTGGTCCTTCATGGCCATGGATTTGTGGCCCTGGATTTCCCCAAACAGGGGTAAGCAGGACCACAGGGCCCAGGTGTCAGTGACTCCGTAGCTGCCTGTGGCTAGGGGCAAAAGTGCCACTGGCTCCTCTCCTTCCTTCCTCCCTCACTCCCTTGGAGTGTGATGGAGTCTCCTACCTTGGAGGTCTTTAAGCAGAAGCTAGATGACCATCTCTGGGGATGCTTTGATTGAGAGTTCCTGCATGGCAGAATAGGGTTGGACTGGATGGTCCTTGGGGCCTCTTCCAATTCTATGATTACCTCCTTCACTTTTCCTGCCTTGGAGGTCTGCTGTTCCATTTCCCTGAACCTGTGGGACTGGAAAAGGGGGCTACGGCCATGGGCTTAGGGCTCTTTGCATCTAATTTGTAATTTATCTGTGCATCTTTCCTGCACTTACGGAGCTCCCAGGCGCCACTCCTGCAAGAGGAGTTGGGGGAAGGCTGTTTCCAGGGTCCCCTTCCTCCTTCCCCAGTTGGGCTGGGGGTAGGAGTGGGAGTGAAGGTGGGGTAGAAGTCTCCCCCTCCCTTACCCAGGCCTTTTATACTGAAACTGGCTTTGCATAGGTGCCAAGAGGAGCTGCTGAGGGCTTTTCTGTGGGAGGGGGACCGGAAGGGGGCCGGCTGTGTGCATGCGTGTGTATGATGGCCTCTCTCACAGCTCAGATGCCGAGGATCCCGGTGGCCCTGAGGGGCCTGGCACGGCCGAGGGCAGCTCCCCAGGGCGCTTGCTCTCCAAGTCACAGCTCGGGCACCGCAGCTACAACCTCAATGAGCGCCGGCGGATCGGGAGCCAGACGGGCATCGACCAGGCCCGCTACCCGAAAGTGCCCACAGATGAGTCAGAGGCCCAGACCTTGGCTTCTGCTGACCTGGACTACATGAAGAGTGAGTCAGTGAGTGACTGGGAAGGGGGCTGGGGTGCCGCCGTCTTCCCAGGGAAGCCACCTGAGGTCAGGCAGGGTCTCTTTCCTCCTCACATCCCTCAAGAGCAGGCACAGCAAGAGCGGCGGAGGTCTCCCCTGCCAGGAGTTGGATGGAAAGCATCAGGGAGGCGCCTGTGTTTTTCACAGCAGTAAAAACAGCAAGGAGTCCTATGGGGGCCCTGGAGGACCTTCTGTGGGCAGAGGTTTTGTGAAGGGGAGAATGAGAGAGAAGCAGGGGGCATGATCATGTGCAGGCCCTCACTTCCCCAGGGCCTGGAGCGAATGCATGAGAGCCCTGAGCCTGGCTGGACCCCTATACCTTTTTCGCATACAGACCACCACAGATGGACCTCCCACTCACACCAAGGGCCCAAGCGTGCATGTTCTGTGGCTCTTGTGGACACATATGTGGCCCTGTTATGCCCCTGGGCTCCAGCCCTGGTCAGCATTGGCAATGCTGGGTGCCAGGCCCTGCTTCAGGCCCGTGGGACGGGGCAGACAGCAGCAGAGCTGGGCAGAGCCCACCCTGGGCTTTAGGTTTGGGGTCTGTGTCCCTTGTGGCTGGCCAGGAAACACTGGGGACAAGGTTCCTGCCATCCTTTCCACCAGCATCCAGCCCCAGGAGCTGAGAAGGAGGACCCCCCAGAGGCCTGTTAGGGCAGGATGTTCCCTCCTAGATCAGCCCCTCTCATGCCTATGGACTTCCCTCCTGCAGGCCACAGGTTTGAGGATGTGCCTGGAGTGCGGAGGCATCTGGTCCGGAAGAGCACCAAGGGGCAGGTGATCCACGTTGGCAAGGGCCGCAAGGACCGCAGGGAGTCCAGTATTCGGCAGCGCAAGACGGACCGCCAGCCCCACGAGGTGAGCAGCAGGGGCTGGCAGTGGGCTGGAGGGCACGAGGGGCTCCTTTTCTTGTGCCCTCAGCTCCTCCTGGCCCAGGACAGTTTCTGGTGGCAGATGCTGGCTCCCCAGAGGCTCCCTCCCCAGGGCTGTCCTTTGGAGGTCCCAGTGGGTGGAAGGGTCCTTTCCTATGACCTCTTGAAGCAGATGTGTTCCCTGCCAGGGATGGGACCCACAACTGCCTGACGCTGAACCAGGGCCCACAAGCAGATCTGTAGCCTCAAACCCTCATTCTAGGTCTCCCTCTTGAGGAATTGATTTTCTGGTGGGGCAGATTATTATTATTATTATTATTATTATTATTATTATTTTATTTTCTTATATCCCGATATAGGGACTCAAGGTGGCTACTTGCCCTCCCTGCCCCATATGCCAAGTTTTCTTCCACTGTGGGGTGGATGGGTGGGATTCAGGGAGGGCAGAGAAGAAGCACCAGCTTCCCTTATTAGGCATGTGGGGAGTGAGGATTCACATGACCCTTCGGCACATCAAATGAATGTGCAGAAGAGGGGGCTGTCTGTGTCCAATCCACCCCATCTGTGACCCCTATACAGTACAGTACTTGGATAGGCGGAGGAATGCCCCTGTGGCTGAGGTCCAGACAAATGAGCTGGGGGGGGGGGCATGAATTTTGCCCAATCCAGCTAGACTGGCCTGGGCACCTGCATGGCATAGGACAAATCCCGATCTCTTCATGGCCTTCCCAGCCTTGCCTTTAGTGCCCCCATGGGTAGTGCCCCCCCTGAACTGCCCCTCTACCTTGCTGGCCCCTACCTCCTTCTCTGGCCCTGATCCAGTCTTCCTTGGTGCAGGTGTTTGTGGAGCTGAATGAGCTGATTGTGGACAAGAACCAGGAAATGCAGTGGAAGGAGACGGCCCGGTGGATCAAGTTCGAGGAGGACGTGGAGGAGGAGACGGACCGCTGGGGCAAGCCCCACGTGGCCTCCCTCTCCTTCCGCAGCCTGCTGGAGCTGCGCAGGACCCTCTCCCACGGTAGGCCACGCAACAGGCTTAGAGGGCAGGGGTGGCAGCGGGGGGCAGAGGTGCCAAAAGGGCTGCGGAGGGCCTTGAAAGTACCCCTCGTGGCTCTGGAAGAACTCTCTTGCAAGCTCCCCCTCCCCAGGGTCCCCTCCACCCCTTCCTCTGTGGCATCTGCCCTGCAAGGCTCTTGGGAAGCCCCTGAAAAGAGCCTCCTGCCCATGGAGCTACCTGAGGTCATGGCCAGGCTGGGCATGGAAGCCCTGGGGGTTTTGCTCTGGGGCAGAGAGTGGAAGGGGTCAGAAGTGGCCTAAGCAGTGCCACACCTCCCAGCCCCCTGGAGTGCCATGGGGAGGAGGCTCTGGGTTCCCTTCATGCCACTCCGGTTATAGGTCTCTTTTCTGTCCCTGGGAGCCCCAGTGCTCTTCCTCCCAAGTAGACACCCATCACATGGCATGGACCTGTTGCTGAAGGAGCACCTTTGGGTGCAGTAGGGCTGGTGGGGAGGAGGAAGAGGAGCGCTCAGGTGTAGGATCCTTTCTTCCTCCAGCAAAAGGAGAGAAACTGGCACTTTGTTTTCCTCTTGGGGAAAATGGGGTGGCAGGCCATCTCTTGGGGTGCAGTTTATCTTTGGAGCAAAAGGATGTTGAGCCTCCAGCTGAGAATCTAGTGGCTGGGAATCCCACCTTTGAAAGTACATTGGTAGCCACCTCCCACAGAAACCAAATGCAGACTCTGCAAGGGGGGGGGCTGTGCTGTGCTGAAAATGACCAGAATCTCGTGGGGGGAGGAGGTTTTTGTGGGACATTGGCTTCTTCCATCTCTTGGTCCAGCCTGGCAGATGCTAATCTGTTTTCCTTTGGGTTGAATGTGCCACAGTCCCTAGAGACCTAAGAAACCACTGCAGTCATGGGGGGTCCACATGCGCACATGCCGCCCTCTCCCAAGACAGGGGCCTGCGCCATCTTTCCCATGTACCATCTTGCCCTCTTCACCTCTAGGTGCTGTCCTTCTTGACCTGGACCAGAAGACCCTGCCAGGGGTGGCGCATCAGGTGGTGGAACAGATGATCATTTCAGACCAGATCCGTGCTGATGACCGGGCTAACGTCCTGCGGGCACTCCTGCTGAAGCACAGGTGGGTCAAGTGGGGGGCCGATCCCCTGGGATCCATGAGACCACTGTTGATCCCAGCAAGGGGGACAGTGGGGCTGGTTGGAGGGCACAGGGGCCGCCAGTCATGTGGAAGCTTCTCTTATGGGGCGACAGAGGCAGCCTGTGCCCTCCCAAGCTCCACCCGGGTCAGGGATGGTGGGCAGGAAAGCACCCCTTCCCGGGACAGAGCCAAGGGGCCCAGAGGATGCCAGCTGAGTCCGTGCTTGCCTTTTCCTCAGCCACCCCTCAGATGAGAAGGAGTTCTCCTTCCCCCGCAACATCTCCGCCAGTTCCGTAGGCTCCTTGCTGGGCCACTATCACAGCACCAACCACATAACGGAGGCTGCTGAGCCAACGGTGACTGACCCACTCATTGGTGGCCCCATGGAGCAGGAGTCCCGGTTGGACATAGAGAAGGAGGTGAGACCCCTCGGCTCTTGGGCTGCCAGGTACCTGTGCCCATCAGCACAATTGCGCGCGTGCACACACACAAAGTGGTGGAGGGAAATGGAGCATCTTCCACCCCCCAGAAGCACACCTGATGAGAAGGAAAGTTGAGGAAAGCAGGGAAGGAGGACTGAGCCCCCAGCTATGCGGCAAGGGAGGGCCGGAACTCCTTCCTGTCCAGCCAGCACTCGCTGTCCTAATAAATAAATAAGAAAGAAATCTTTCTTTAGGTACTACCTAGAATCATAGGGTTGGCCCTCAGGACCAGTCCCCCCGCTCAGTACTCAGTCTCCCACTAAAGCAGTGGGTCTCAATCTTCCTAATGCCACGACCCTCCAATACAATTCCTCTTGTTGTGGTGACCCCCAACCCTAAAATTATTCTCGTCTCGGTTTATGTATGTTTTCCAATGATCTTATGTTTTCTGATGATCTCAGGCGACCCCTGTGAAAGGGTCGTTTGACCCCCAAAGGGGTTGCGACGCACAGCTGCACTAAAGCATCCCCAGCAGTGAGCTGTCCAGCTTCTTATGGAAGGTGTCCAGAGATGGAGAACCCACTGCCTCTCTGGGCAATCGCTTCCATCGCTCAGCCGCTCTCACTGTAAAGTTGCGTCTCATGTTCAACCCAAATGTTGTAACTTAAAACAATGACAGCTAGTCCTCTTCTGGGGCAGCAGAGAACAGTCCTGCCCCTCCTCTCTGGGGCAGCCCTGCAGGTATTTAAAGAGGGCATTCATGTCACCCCTCAGTCCTTTCTTCTCCAAGCTGAACATGCCCAGCTCCTTCAGCCTCTCCTCGTATGTTTTGTTCTTCATAACTCTCGTTGCCCTTCTCTGAGCCAGCACCAACTTGTCTATATCCTTCTCAAATTGAATTGAACACAGGTCTTTGGATGAGGCCTGAGCAAAGCAGAGTATAGTGGGACTATTACTTCCCTTGACTTGGGAACTTTGCCTTCTTTTAATGCAGGCTAGGATAGCAGTTCCATTCTTTGCTGCAGCAAAGAATAGTTTGCTTTGCTCCCAGTAGTGGCTCTGCACAGGTTAAAGCAAAATTGATATCTATCACTATAATAAAATCAGTTTATACAACAACATTAAAATTTTAATTTTTAACCATTGAAAAAGCATTTGAGGATAACTATAAGAACAAAAGCAGCTCCCCTCTGCCATTCAGTACCCCTCAGGCAAGCACCTCTCCAAAGCAAAAAGGCGTTGGAAAGGGAATGAAAAGGTCTTTCAGGGCAAGGTTTCCCAGCTACTGCCCAACGGCATCAAATGCCCTGGTGCCATTTAATCTGTCTCTTCCTTTCCCATTTTGATGCACGCTGCCTTAACAGAAGATGCTGTAGAATTTGCCCTGGCATTTTCTGATTAGTGCAGATGGGGGTGTCGCTGTGGTCAGTGGGTGATGGGGGCTCAGGGACGGACGGACGGCCACCAGGCATTGACCGCTCCCTGCTTGCTCCCCCAGAAGGAGTTGGCCTCCCCCGTCTTGAGCAGCATCACCCGCTCCAAGTCCAAACACGAGCTGAAGCTGCTGGAGAAGATCCCGGAGAACGCCGAGGCCACGGTGGTGCTTGTGGGTAAGAGAAAGGCGGACATGGCCCCACAGGGGACGGGGTGGTGGAGTGTCTTCTGCTGGGCCTCACTCATGCATGCCCTCCTGCCTTCCCTTCTGACCGCAGGGTCAGTGGAGTTCCTGGACCAGCCCACCATGGCCTTTGTGCGGCTGCAGGAGGCGGTCCAGCTGGACGCGGTGCTGGAGGTCCCCATCCCAGTCCGGTTCCTCTTTGTGCTGCTGGGCCCTCGGAACGCCAACATGGACTACCACGAGATTGGGCGCTCCATCTCCACCCTCATGTCCGACAAGGTAGGCTGGAGACCGCCCTGCCCCAGCCCCACACTGCAGCACATTGCCTGGGATTGGGCCTCCTCTGAGCCCACCTCTCCCCATCTGCCCCCAGCATTTCCATGAGGCCGCCTACCTGGCTGACGACCGGAACGACCTGCTCAACGCCATCAATGAGTTCCTGGACTGCAGCGTGGTCCTGCCGCCCTCCGAGGTCCAAGGCGAGGAGCTCCTGCGGAGCGTGGCCAACTTCCAGCGCGAGATGCTGCGGCGGAGGGAGGAGCAGGAGCGGCGGCTGCTTCTGGGGCCGGTGGCTGAGCCCAAGTCTCCAGAAGAGAAAGGTAGGGCCAGGGGCCATCCTCCTCTACCTGTCCATGCATGGAGCAGCTCCGGCCAAGACTGGCCAAACAAAGTAGCTCATGCCCCCCATCATCAGCACTTTTGGGGTCCTCCGATACCCCTCCGTGGGACTGGCGGTCTTGTGGGGCTATCACCCGCCTCTGTCCACTCCAGGCGCTCTGGCGTAGCTGCGGCCTACTCATGAGCAACACCAGCAGCAGCCTTGTTTGCTGGCGTTATCCCGCCTTTCCCCCAAAACCAGGACTCAAACCGCCTCAAAAGAACTGAAACTGATAAAAGCACAGGCAGAGGCATAAGAAAAAACACTGAGAAAGAGCTTATTAAAATGCGGCTGAGCTATTCTCAGAATGGAAACCATTTAAAACAAATCCTTTGCAAAGACAAAAGGTCAGCAGGCTTTTAAAAGTGCTCACAGTCAGTGGCTAAACCACTGCTGGGAGGGGAACGTTTTCTCTGGCCGGACAGGAGCGCTTGCGCATGCGTGTGCAAGGAGAGGGGCCTCGCAAAGGGGATGTTTTCCAAAAACCCACAGACCTCCCCAGGGGTCCCACCCAGCCTCAGACCGCTCCAGTTGGCTCACTCAGGGGGCCTGGGAGCCCCAAAAGGGAGCCAGGGTCAAGGGGTCTATGGCCCCAGGCAGCCTCCATGCCATGGCCCACCACCACCCCAGTGACTGATGGGCTCCCTCTTCTTGAGTTGCTGGGCAGACTTCGGCTCAGAGGGGAGATGGGGACGGATAGACCCCTTCCTTCCACCCCAAGTGGGTCGCATCCAGCATCCCCATTCTTACATTCAGCCAGCCCTGTCCATGACTCCTGCATTGGATCCATTTGGGAGAACGACAAGACCAGATCCCAAAGGGATGCTAGGAGCAGGAGGAGCTGGGCCGCAATGCTGGTATGCCTGCAGGTGGGGTCTGGGGTCTGGGGTCTGGGGCCCCTCTCGCTAATCCCTCCCTCTCTTCAGCGCTGCTGAAGCTGTCGGTTTTGGAGACCGAGGAGCTTGACTCGCTCCGGCGAACGGGCCGTCCCTTTGGGGGGCTGATCCGGGACATCCGCCAGCGCTATCCAAAGTACCTTAGCGACTTCCGGGATGCACTGGATGCCCAGTGCCTGGCTGCCGTGATCTTCATCTACTTTGCGGCTCTGTCTCCCGCCATCACCTTTGGGGGGCTGCTGGGTGAGTGAGCAGGGGCTGGCCCTGCAAAGACCCCACTGGCCTTAGCCCTCAGGGCAGCCCCGAGGGAGGGCCATGACGGGGCTCTGCTGCCTTGGCTGAGCCCTGGCTTTGTGTCCCTTCCAGGTGAGAAGACGGAGGGTCTGATTGGCGTCTCGGAGTTGATCATCTCCACCTCGGTGCAAGGCATTGTCTTCTGCCTGCTGGGTGCGCAGCCCCTCCTCATCATTGGCTTCTCAGGGCCTCTTCTCGTATTTGAGGAGGCCTTCTACATGGTGAGTCTGGGGGCTCCCTCCTCGCTGCCGGTCTTGGCATCTCTCATCCACACATGCAGGGTAGTCGCTGTAGTTTTCTCCCCAGGGAGGCAGAAAAGATTTATCCCCAGTTCTCTTTTGGGAGGGATTTGCATCCGAGGATGTTCCAGAAAAAATATTTTAGACAAAACCCCCACAATTTATCAGTGCAAAACCTCACACTTTCTGCAGAAACCATGTCTCTGTTGAAAAAAAAATATCTGGATAAAAACCATCTGCACTGAATAATGACTCGAAAGACTTTGCACTCTGATGTTTCAGAGGAGGATGGAGTCTCCTTCATTGGAGGCTGTTTTTGAACAGAGAGGCTAGGATGGAGTATTCCTGCATGGAGAAGGAGGTTTGATTGTATGGCCCCTGGGTGTCTCTTCCAACTCCATGACTTCTTACTGGGATTTCCTGAGCATCAGGAAACCCATTAATTAGCAAAAAGCCAATGGACAGGAATATTCTTTCCACCAGTCTTTCTACCCCCCCCCCAAACAGGGAACTGACCCACTGCTTCTGAGTCTCCACTGTCCTCTCTTGGCTGGACAAGGAGGACAGCGGAGCAGGCAGACAGTCCCCTGCGCAGTGCCTCTGCTGTTCCATGGGAGGTGGATCTTTGGCCACAGGATTGAGGACGGGTGGATTGACTACAGGGCAGGACATGCCAGAGGCCAGAGGCTTGCCCTCCCCCCTCAGGCTGCTTAAAGCATTGGCCTGAGCAATGGGGGGGGGGGAAGGTGGTGAAAGGCCTCTGGGCAACCAGTGAGACCCAGTGCATTCTCCACTGGTGGGGTCTCCCCATCCCAAGGTGCGCCTCCTGCTTTCTGCACCTCCTGTCACCCTCTCCTTTGTGTGTCCAGTTCTGCACATCCTATGGCCTGGACTACTTGGTGGGCCGCGTCTGGATTGGCTTCTGGCTCATCATCATCGGGATCCTGATGGTGGCCTTTGAGGGTAGCTTCCTGGTGCGCTACGTTACCCGCTTCACCCAGGAGATCTTTGCCTTTCTCATTTCCCTCATCTTCATCTATGAAACCTTCTTCAAGTTGTTCAAGGTGACCCTAGGGAGAGGGTTTGACGCAGAGGGAGGGGGAATGCTGGCAGCCGTCTGAAATTGGGGGGCACTTGTTTGGGCAAGCATTGCAGTCAATTGCTTGCTGTCTGGAGGGGTCTCCGTGTGAGAGAGGTGAGTGACCCCCTTTCCCTTGAGCAGATCTTCCAGCAGCACCCGCTGAACAGCTGCCTGCAGCTCAACGACTCCATCCAGGTCCCAGAGAGTCAAGGGAATGACAGCAGCAGGCACCAGGCGTCCCCCGAACCGACTGGTCAGCCCAACACCGCCCTGCTGTCCTTGGTGCTCATGGCCGGGACATTCTTCATTGCCTTCTTCCTGCGCAAGTTCAAGAACAGCCGCTTCTTCCCCGGTGGGGTGCGTGGCCTGCACTGCAACTAGGAGGGCAGTCGGCTGGTGTGGCTAGTGGGGGACAGAAGAAGCCAACGGGCTGCTAGCCATCCTCGCCTGAGGTGGCAGCGGTGATCTTTGTTTGGGTGGGAAGGAGAGGGCAGGAATTTTGCTCATGCTCAGGGGCTCTTTGTCGTCATCACTTAGGTGTTTAGGAGAGAAACCCCGGCCTGAAAACAGTTCTGAGGGCCCTTGGGGAAAGGATCTTTGCCTGCAGATGGGCTCTGGAACGAACGGCAAGGGTCTGGGGGAGCGGTTTGTGTCTGAGCAAGTCTTTCTGGGCAGGTCCGGCGAGTGATTGGTGACTTTGGGGTGCCCATCGCCATCCTGCTTATGGTGCTGGTGGACTACAACATCGAGGACACCTACACACAGGTAAGTGCAGGCAGCTGCCTTTCTGGGGGGGGGGTCAGCTGTGGGCCCTGAGTCCCTTTGGAATTGTATAACCTTCCTCCACTTTGATGTGCCTGAGTGTCCCCACATGAGCCTTGACCTACCCAGATGAGATCCAATGCCAGACCTGCGTGCCACATAGCACCCCCTGCGACGAATTGGAGCAGTTTGTCTCAGCCAACTTCCAGGGAACAGCATATGTGCAGCAGGAAAGGAGGCCCCAGGGGTCCAGGTTGGGTTGGCTCTGCCATCCGTTTGGTCCCATTGGGCATCCCAGTGCACAACTGGGTCAAGAGCAAGAGTTGCACCGCAGCCAAAAAGTGTACAGTGCTCCCTCGGGTTACGAAATTAATTCGTTCCGCCGCAGCTTTCATAACCCGAAAAGCCTTCGCAAGCCGAAAACCCATAGGCGCTAATGGGGAAAAGCCGCGATTTCGTGTGAAATAGCGCCGAAAAGCACCAAAATTTTCTTCGTAACCCGAAATAACCTTCGTAACCCGGAACAGTTATTTCCTATGGGATTTTTTCGTATCCCGGAAATTTCGTAACGTGGGTATTTCGTATCCCGGGGTACCACTGTATATCTGCTGGAACAAGGGCAACCGCAGGATTATGCCCTAGGAACTGCACAGAGCACTCCTGGTGGCTAACTGGGCAAGGAAAGGTGGTTGGTCTGCACACCACTTCCCAGCCACATTGCGCATCTGCCCCCCTTCCCCTCCACAGAAACTGTCAGTGCCCCACGGATTCTCCGTCACAGACCCCCAAAAGCGGGGCTGGGTGATCAACCCACTGGGCCAGGCCATGCCCTTCCCCATCTGGATGATGTTTGGCTGTGGGCTCCCGGCCATGCTGGTCTTCATCCTCATCTTCATGGAGACGCAAATCACTACGTAAGTCAGGCAAGCAAACAGCCATCAGGTTCCGACGGGGGGGGGGTCCTATTTGCCTCTCCTCCCCCAGTCCTCCAACTAGGGGGCTCTCTCTGGTAGGGACCTGTAGCCCTCTCCTTTGCGTTAAGGGGCTTCGGCGGCTGCAACTTGCTCCTTCCCCTCCCCAGGTTGATCATCAGCAAGAAGGAGCGGAAGCTGCAGAAGGGCTCTGGGTTCCACCTCGACCTCCTGATCATTGTGGCCCTGGGGGGCATCTGCGCCCTCTTCGGGCTGCCCTGGCTGACAGCAGCCACTGTGCGCTCGGTTACCCACGCCAATGCCCTGACCGTCATGAGCAAGGCTGTGGCCCCCGGGGACAAGCCCAAGATCCAAGAGGTGAAGGAGCAGCGGGTCACAGGGTTGCTGGTGGCCTTCCTCGTTGGTGAGTCCTGTACCATCCGCCTCCCCTGTCCAGCTCAGTGGGAGAGCATGGCTCAGGGCCACAGGACGGCTTCCCTTGCAGCACCCTCATGGCCAAAAATGAGGACTGGCTCAACCCTCCAGGCCCCCATCTCACACGCCCCACTCAGCGTGGGTGACCCTAGGGAGCTGGCACTGGTTGGGGGGACGAGCTACTTTTGGACACCACCCCTGAGCCGCCCCACTGCTTCTGCCCCACCCCACTGTCCAGGCCTCTCCATCGTGATTGGGGACCTCCTGCGCAAGATCCCCCTGGCAGTGCTGTTTGGGATCTTCCTCTACATGGGGGTCACTTCCCTGAATGGGATCCAGTTCTATGAACGCCTCCAGCTGCTGCTGATGCCGCCCAAGCACCACCCGGACGAGGGCTACATCAAGAAGGTTCTCACTCGGGTCGGAGGGGGACTGGTGTAGGGGTCCCATGGTGGCAGAGGCTCTGGTCAGTTCTGTCCTGTGCAAGGGAGGGCTAGTGACCAGTGCACTGAACTGGCCATCAAAAACAAGGGGGAGAGGCTGCAAGAAGTCCAAAGACAGCTAGCCCAGCCAGCCGCCTCCAGTTTTTTTGGACTTCAGCTCCCAGAAGCCCCAGCCAGCTTGACCTTGGCAGCCAGAGTCCCTGTTCCTTAAGTCTCTGGGCAAGACCAGACACCAGGGCCCCACAGTCCCAGCTTTTCTCATGTCTGCCCCATGGCAAGCGGCTCCTGAGGGGGATGTGGGGGTTTCGGCAGAGGCCTCCTCTCATCCAGCTGTCTGTTCACCCATCCTTTGCTGCTCTGGCGCTGATAGTTTGGCTCCATCTTCTCCTCTGCAGGTGCGGACGCTGCGAATGCACCTTTTCACGCTCCTGCAGCTGAGCTGCCTGGCCACGCTATGGGCCGTGATGTCCACTGTGGCCTCGCTGGCCTTCCCCTTCATCCTCATCCTCACTGTGCCACTCCGCCTGTGCCTCCTCAGCCGCATCTTCACCGAGAGAGAGCTGCAGTATGTAAGTGCCATGTCCCATGCCCTCACCTCAGACCCACTGAGGGGGCCACAAGCACATCCAGTTTTGGTGTGTGCTAGCTTGGGAGTGAGCGCCTGCTCCAACCCCTGCCCTCCTCTTTCCTCAGCTGGACGCAGCCGAGGCTGAACCCATCCTGGATGCCAGGACCGGGGTGGACGAATACCACGAGATGTCTATGCCCGTGTGACGAGGGCATGGATGAGTGCCACCAAAGTCCACCAGGAAAGGGACTGGAGAGGTTTCTCCGTGATCCAGATGGGCCCCCATGGCTCACGCCTCCTCTGTGTCCCCCACCACCAACTTAGTGCCTTCGCTGCATCCACCCAGCTCAAGCAACCATAGGCGGCACCCTACTCTTTGGGGGGTGGCAGTGGAGGCTGCATGAGGAACAAGCCAGGCTCAAGCCGTCCCACCGCTCTGCATCCATGGCATCCTCCGTCCACAAGAGCTGCCCCTGCGCATCTCGTCCACAGTGACCAGCATGGCCCAGCTCTGCCCCTCGAAGGGATGGGGGGCACACATACACACCTCTTCCAAGAAGACAATCAGCCAGTGGCTCTAAAGTGGCATGATCTTATTTAAAAGATTAATTTAAAAGTGTCAATAAATAGCTTTATTACAATCCGAGCAGGCTGCCTCCCCCTCCTGCCTGGATGTCTTTTTGGGGCAAGAAGGGGTTGTGGGGTGCCCAGTTTCCCACCGCCACTACTTCCACCCCTCCTACTCAAAAGGAGAACAGAGAGGCAACTCTCCCAAGGAAACCAAATAGGACATACTCCAGGGAGGCGCTGGGAACTGGGGCAGAGGCCTGGCTTTTGGCAGCTGGCTGGCAGGAGGGCATCCACAAAGCAGAGTGCGCCTGCCTGGGCTCCCCACTTGTTTTGTTGCAAGGGGTGCGTCTGGCCTCCCCCATTTCCTTTGCAGCCAGGAAAACATTCCCCACACCAGTCAGACTCTCCATCCCTTCAGCTCAGGGCTGGAGCTCCTTCAGCTTCTGGCACAGGTACTGCTGGGCTTCCTCAATGCCACACAGTCTCTCTAGTTCCCAATAGGGCAACTGAAGGGGGCAGAGAAAGCCAGTGAGACCACTACCCTCCCCCCTAAAACAAAGCATTCCTCTGGGGTGGGGAAGGGCCCTTTCCCTCCTTCTGGCAGACTGTAGGGATGCTCAGCAAACAGAGCCACCCTTACAAGGCAGCGGTCTCCTGGGGGGCAGGCCAAAAATCCAGGCTCCCTGTGTCCCCCAGTGGCTCAGACGGGGGCATCCAGCTGCAAGGGGCCTCACCTGGAGGAGGCGGTAGCCCAGCAAGCGCAGGTGTCGGTTCCGCATGGCCCGGGAGCCCACCAGGACCTCCGAGTTCTGGCAGTAATGCCACTTGTCGTTGATGGACAGCACCAGCCTGTTTGGGGGATGAGTAGAGGGCAATGAGCTGCCACCGATGCCTCCCCAGCCCCAAAGGGAGCTGCCCATTACAATTCTGTACCCCACAGCAAGCCAAGCACCCACCTTCGGGTCCCCAGCACCCTACATGGGGCAGCTAGAGGGGAAACGCCTTAGATGGGGAGGACAGGGTATGGGGTCAGAATGGGGTGCCAAAGAGAAGGAAGCCCGTCACTGTGTGCAACCTCAAGAGCTCAGCTCTCTCACCCCAAAGAAAGACACATTCTCCTGTGGGCACAGGGGTGCCTGGCCAAGGCTGTGCTCCCCACCCCATGGCCAAGGCTAATACCTCCCACAGCCCAAAGCCCCCTTGCTTTGAGAGACTGACCACACACTCTGCATCTGCTGGGAAAGTCAGGCAGATCCAGCCCCTCAGAAAATAAGGGTCCGTGGCCCCTGACCCACCATGCAAGCACCTCTGGTGCAAGGTTGGGCAATAGCCGGAAGAAAAAAGATTGAGCAGGAGCCAGGAAGGGGGTGTGTGTGAATTTCTCAGCAAGCACAGCAGTGATGCAACACCCCCTCCCCATGTTGGGCAAAGCACCTGTGAAATGGCCCCCGAGGTGGATACCTGTGGATTTCCTCTGCCTTCTGTGGCCTGTTCTGCCTGATTCCCTCAGCACTGGGAAAGTCAGGGGAGATGGGGGGCTCAGCCAGGACCCCTGGAGCAGACTGGTCCAGCCCTTCCATGGGCTCTTGCTGAGTGAGGAAACAGAGGTGGTCTGCCTTGCCAGCACTGCCACAGGTCCAGCTGCCCAGGGTGGTCTCTGTCCTCAGAGGAGCTGTTCCTGGGGAGCACGAGGGGCTGGGGCGATTGTCCTCTGCCGTGGGTCCCTCCAGCTGCTCTGGCCTGGGGAGGGGTGCGTTCCATGCTTCCGAGACGGGGTTTCCGATGACAGTGGTGTTGATGGCGGCAGCTGTAGACACGTGGAGGTCCCCCTCCAGCGGGAGTACTTGACCTGAAGAGGAGACCCTGAGCAGGAAGTCTGGAGGGGCGAGAGGGAGATGGGAGAAGAGCCCCAGAGACCAGCAACTGCAAGCAGAGCTGCTGGGACTCAAGCCCAATCCCACGTCCATAGGGAAAGATGCGAGACTCGGAGTGGCAAAAGGAATTCCACACATGCTCAGGGGCAAACTGCCCCCAGGGCAGGAAGAAGAAAGTACGTTCCAAAATAAGAGTTTGGAAATTTTGCTAACGCTATTAGAAAGTTGTCTAAAACATCTGACTATAAACATTGTCCCTCCAAATCTCCCTGGCAGTTAAAAATAGTTGGCAAGACTTGTGCTCTGGAAAAAGACTCCATAATGCCCACTTAACATGTTTAAACAGACCAACATTTTAAGAGGAAGATGTCACAGGGAACTCTTATGGCACTCATCCAGGCCACTGCATTTCTAAACCAACTTGCTCCCTAGAGGCCGCCCCCAAAAGGACCCTCATCCCCACCATGAAACCACCCAAAGACCTAGGTGCCAAGCATCTTTTTCGGCTCTCAAAAGACACGTATCCCCCCCCCAATCCCCACAGGCCCCAAAAACAGACAGTTGGGCAGATGTTTTCTGGAGGCTTCCAGCTGAACCCACCCACCTCTGTGGCCCCTTCTCCTGCGCTGCCCCTTGCTCTGTTTTGAGAAGACCAGTCCTCAATGGAGCAACTGCCCTGACCTCCCCGCTTCTCTGTCCCCCACAGCGCCCTTCTTACCTACGCCGTATCCTGGAGGCACCACTTCGTCCTGCAAGTAGCAGTCTGGCCCCACCAGTTGCTGGAGTCCCTCTCCCACCAAGCCTTTGTAGCTGGGGGACAGTAAAAGCAAGAGGGGGTTCAACACAACAAGACCTAGCGAGGTGCCCCCTTGCGCAAGCACAGAACCATAGAGTTTGAAGAGGCCACAAGGGCCATCCAGTCCAATCCCACACATGCGTACGTGGTCCAAGCATGATGCCTGGCTAGCTGACCAACCAGCCGCCTGACCCCCAGCCTGGCCTGGAGGTCCTTCATGCCCTTAAGGGGAGGCAGCAAGCAGACCCCTCGAGGACCCACAGGGGCTGCCTCCCCCCCCCCCCCATTAACTGATAACCTTCTCAAGACAACATTTTTATAGGAATATATTCCTGGAGAACAACCCAAGAACGTTTGGGAATGTTCTGGTTTTCCATCTGCTCCCCAAATAATATATTGAATTCAAGCTGTAAATCTCTTTTCTATGTTGCTGGGCCTTGTAGAGAGAACATCCCATCCTAAAACACAACCCCTTCCACAACTCCCCCTCCCCATCTGCCGCTCCTCCGAGGCCAGAGGAGGAAATCCCTCTTCCCTGGGGCCCTTTTGGTGCCAAAGTGGCAGAGTCCACAGGCGTATTTTGGGCACAAGTCCCTAAGCTATGTGAACTGGTCTCTCTGCCAATTCACTGGATTATCCCAACTGGCCAAAAACTAAACAATGTTCCTAAATGTTCCAGAGGATTAAGCCACCATTTTGAGTGACTGCTTCCTGACAATCCGTTTAACAAACAGGGAAGATGGGTGTGATGAAGGAGTCTGAGAAAAGGAAAGCTAGTGACGCATTTTTAACTCCAAGGTTTCTTAAAACTGTAGTGAAGAAGCACATTGCCAGTTAAAATTGTTTTAGGATGTATTTAGCGTAACAAACATTAGAGAGAATGGTTCACACAGTGCGTGTGCGTGTGTGTGTATGTGTGTATATACATAGATCTCCTTTCCAGGCCAGCATTCTCTGAAGAAGCCAAAGCCACAGATGCTGCTTCCGAAACGTCAGGAATACACTCTTCTAGAACATGGCATTCTCAGAGACCCCCCCAAAACCCTCAAAAAACGATTAAAGAGAAACTTGCCAAAAAGTCTCCGTCCAGAAAACCTTTTGGAGAAGATCCTCCATCGGGAAGAGGAAGAGCAGCGGTGCCTCCACCTGCCTCCCGCTGGGAAACTCTTTGCCCACTGCCCCTTTCTTAGGGGTCTGCTTCCCTCAAGCGCCCTGTGGCCCTTCCTTCCCCATATCCAGCCATTCCCCCTTCGGGTACAGACTCCAAAGGCCCCCCTCGGTGGTCTTGGGGAGGGGGCAGAAAACAGGTGGGAGAGCCCCTTCTCCTTCCACCCGCCTCTGCAGGGCCCTCTGACCTGTACTGGCGGTTGGCTCTGTCTGCGGCGAGGGCCCCGTCAAACATCCGCACGCGGTACATTGGGTCAAGGCGGGGTCCATCGTAGCCTGGGTCCTCCAGCACCACAGCCATGTCCAGAAGGGAGAGGTACCGCCGTGCGATCTGCCCACAGGGGCTGCCTGGGGGAGGACAGAGAGGCTGCGTAAGAGCCAGAGGTGGACACTGGCCAATCGTGCGTGTCACTTTGAAGCGCCCCCCGGCCACCCCCCCTCTCTTCATGGCGCATACCGGTGACATCTGCAAGGAAGGCGGGAGAGAAGACCCGGCGCAGGAGGGTCGCTGGGGGGCAGAACTGGAGTTGGCAGAGGGACAGCAGGACATTGAGGGTGGCCAGTGGGGGGAGGGAGGCTTTCTGCCCCAGAGCCCCCGCCAGTCGGGGGAAGAGCTCGGCGTGGTTCGCGGGGCGGTAGTTCAGACGGCCAAAGGGGAAGACCAGCCTCTGGATCATCTGCAGGGAGGCAAGGCCCCGGAGTGAGGGAGGCTCGGCTGAGGGCCTTAGAATCATAGCATCCTTAGTCGACCCCAAGGGCCCCCTTCTTCTGCCACGCAGGGACTCTCAATCAAAGCATCCCTGACAGATGGCCAACCACCTCTGCTTAAAGACCTCCAAAGAAGAATGTTTCCTGCTGCTTATCATTCGCCAAATTGAAGTATGGGGAGGAGGAAGACACTGTGGAAGAAGCCCCCCCCCGGTACCTGGGGGGACCCCATTGCACCCCTGGCATTCTGAAGCCCCATGGCAGTCCACACCCCCACCCCACCCAGGGAGCTCTTGGCCCTCCCTTCCGGAGCAGGGCCCCACAGCCCTTTCTGAGAGCCCCCCTCTGTCAGAAGGGCCGGCATCTCAGGTGGAGGGAGGCTCTTCTCTTCCTGCTCGGCGGTGCTGCGGCTGCTGCTGCTGCTGCTCCAGGGACTTGGACCCAGCCCCAAAGGCGGCAGGAAAGGTGTCTGGCAATGAGTGCCGTTGGGTGGCGGAACCATCAGCTGCCATAGAAGGAAGGGAAGGAGAGCAAGGCCTGTGTGCCGTGATTATGTGGCTCTAGCTGCTGGCTCCTTGGGCGGCCATGAGCACTGACCGCCCCGCCTCCGGAGGGCTCAGGTGCTGCGTCCACTCACCTTTCCGTCCAAGCGCTCGACCCGCCTGAGGAGGAAGGCGGCCAGAGTGTCCAGCAGCCGTGGCTCTCGCAGGCGGTGCCTGGCCAGGTGCTTGGCCAGCAAGGCCAAGGTGGAGGGGGCCAGGGCCTCTGCATTGCCAGGGAACCAGTCTGTGGGAGGGGGGAGGGAGGAAGGGGGTCAGCGCAGGGCAGGCGGAAGGGGCACAGGCGCCCACTGGGCCCCCTCTGACCTGCCATGCTGCGGAGGAAGCGCTCCTGGCGGTGCTGGCGGAAGAGCCTGGACTGGAAGAGGGCGGCCAGGGCCCTGTCTGCTCTCCCTGCGGGGCTGGCCTCCGGGCGCCAGAGGGCCAGCATCTCCTCCACGGGGGCCAGGCCCTTCTCCGGCCGGAGGGGGAAGGAGTGCCCCCGCTGCCGCTTCCTCCGCTGGGCCTCCCTCTCCAGCGCCCGGACCAAGGGGCACTGGCTGGGCAGCCCTGGCGAGAGAGAGAGAGAGAGAGAGAGGGAAGGGGTCAGAGGCCGAGAGGGAGCCGCTGCCCTCCCTGCTCGCTGCCCTTCCTTCCTACCCAGGAGGGCGGAGGCCACCAGGCACCCCAGCAGCGCGGCGGGGTCGAGGCGGGCGCAGCGCGGGGCCAGGCGGCGGCTGAGGAACCGGAAGTCGGGCTGGGCCAGCAGGAGGCGGACTGGAACCGGCGGCGGCGGGGGCCGGGGCTGGCCCTTCGGGGGCAGGCAGAGCAGGCAGGCCAGGCGGGCCAGGGCCAGGGCCAGCAGGGAGGCCGAGGACAGCCACGGGTTCTGCGAGAGCCAGCGCAGCAGGCGCCCGGGGCTGGCGGAGGCCTCCACCAGGCGCCTCAGCGCCAATGACGAGGAGGCGGCGGCGGCGGCTGCAGGGGCCCCCGGAGGCCTGCCACCGGAGAAGAGGCCCCGGGGCCCGAGCGGGCGGAGGAGGAGCCGGAGCCGCAGGCGGAGCATGGCGGGCGGAGGGACGGGCGGAGAGCGCCGGCAGACCCCGCCCCGGACTCCCAGAGGGACGCCTCCTGCCCGCCGATGCAGAACGGACCGGACTTCCGCCGGGACCTGGCCGCCTGAAGCCCCGCCCACCACTCCGCTCCTCCCGGAGCCTCCGCTTCCGCCTTCCTTCCCAGAACTCCCTGCAGCATACCGCCGGAGGGAGGGAGGGAGGGAGGGAGGGACGTCGGCGCCTGCGCAGCGGGACGGACTTCCTGTTTCCGCTCCCGGCCCGCTAGCCCCGCCCCCGAGCAGGAAGAAGTCTCGCGGGAGGAAGGGGAGGGCGGGGCCAAGGGCGGCGGCAGCAGCGTCGCAATGGCTCCTCCTCTAGGCTTTTACCGTCAGCTGACCGGAAGTGGAGGAGGCGGGCCTAGATTTTGAACCCGGGGAGGGCCCTGATCCGGCCCCAGCCCCTCCTTCTGCCGTGCAGGAACTCCCCGTCAAAGCAGCCTGGGATGCCCTGCGTTTCCTTTCACACTGGTTCAGGCCAGAGTATGTTTAGCGTAGGATGGAAGAGGTCTTTGCGTGACTTGTGGGAGGGGCTACAGGAGGACCCCCTGCATTCTTTTGCCCTTTCCCAGCATGCTCTGCTGTAGCTGGAAGCAGCCGGAAAGGGCATTGCTGACACTGGAGCCATTTTGGTTACCAACAGCAAGTGAATCAAGGAGTTCAGGAGCTGAAAGACCCTGCGGCAGCTCCATTGAGAGAGGAGAGCAAACCAAGATCAGAGCCAGAGAGATGGCTGAAACTGTCAAGGCTCTTTTCTCTAGAGCCGGGGAGGAGGAGAAAGCTCTTCAGGTTGTCCTTTACATTAACCCCCCCCCTTTTGAACTTTACATTCAGCTTCAGAGCCTTTGGGGGCAAAGCGTTTGATCTCACCCAAAGCTGCTGCCGCCGCCGCCGCCGCCGCCACCTTGAGTTGGGTGTGTCTTCCTAGAGCCCTTTGGGAGAGGGCCGCTCAGTCTCCGTTCAAAGCCCTCCGAGGAAGGAGCGTGCTCCTCTGTCCAACAGCCTCCTGCCGCCTGGATATGGCCTCCCATCATATCCTCTCTTCACCTTCTCTTCTCCAGGCTAAACATCCCCAGCAGTTCCCTCAGTCTCTCCTCATGGTTTCCAGACCCTTCTTCACCATTTTAGTTGCCCTCCTTTGGACACATGGCTCCAGTTTCTCAATGTCCTTTTTGAACTGTGGAACCCAGAACTGGACACAGGGTTATTCCAGGTGAGGACTGACCAGAGCAGAATAGAGTGGCACTATGGCTTCCCTTGATCTAGACACTAGACTTCTATTGATGCAGCCTAGAACCGCATTGGCCTTGTTAGCTGCCGCGTCGCACTCTTGACTCATGTTCAACTTCTGGGCTGCTAGGACTCCCAGATCCCTTTCTCACATACAAGTCTCTCCTTCATCCTATATATCTGTGCCTTTCCTTTTTCCTTCCTAAGTGCAGTACCTGACATTTCTCCCTGTTGAAGTTCAGTTTGGCCCAGCTTTCTAGTCTATTCAGGTCATTCTGAATCTGGATCCTGTCCTCTGGAGTATTAGCTACTGCTCCTAATTTGGTGTCACCTGCACATTTGATAAGCATGCCTCTAATTTTGTCATCCAAGTCAATGTTGAATAGCAAACTGGGCCCAGGACAACCCGCCACTGGTCACTTCTCTCCAGGATGAAGAAGAGCAGCCATGGCTGAGCACCCTTTGGGTCCAACCAATCAACGAAATACAAATCCACCTAAGAGCCGTTTTGTCTAGTCAACATTTTACTGGCTTGTTTGCAGGGATACGCTCCATCCACCGCATCCCCTTCCTCTACTAAGCTTGTAACGCCATCGTATTTGCCTTGTTCTCTGTATAACATTTGGGGTACCATCTCCAGCTTTTGAGGAATTCCCGCCCTCAGCAAGACTGGGGCCCTCCCTGATATAACTCACTTTAATGCCCTCCTGATCAAATCTCCCAGGCTTTTGGCAAAACCATTCCAGCCGACTGGTGCGAGGTGCAAGCCACCCCTTGCCAAAAGCCCATTTCACGAAACCCCTCGCCGTGGTCCAGGAAGCCAAAGTGCTCCTAATGGCAGCATCTGCGGAGCCGGTTGTTCACCTCCACTGCTTCTCTGTCCCTTCCCTTCGACTGGGAAACTGGACGCAATAGCTACCACTGCACCCAGACCCTTGAGTTTCTGTCCTCCTCGGCAGGGAGTCCTCTGCCACCAGCACCATCTGCCTCCTCTGAGGTTTGGCAGAGGCTTCCCAGGTGCTGCACCTTCGGAGGACGGATGCTGCTCTTCTGCCAAAGATAACTCTTTGAGTTCAGGCTCGGAGCAAGTGCCATCTCTTACTGCAGATCCTCTGGAGCCAAGTAAGCAGAGGCATGAGTGCAACTGGACCCAAGTCAACAGCCATCTTGGGGCTTCACTACTGGCAATGCAAAGGTGCTGCTCTTGCTGTTGCGGCAGCACATCCGCCAGGTGCCATTCCACCAAAGGTCCTGACAGTGCCCTTCAGCGGCAGACATGTGGGCTGGTGGGACTGCTTGGCAGTTGTGGTCCCAAAACCTTGAAATGCCCCTCTTCCCCCAACAAGAGCTTCTTGCTTCCCCTCCATCCTGCTTTATAATCAAAGGTAGAGCAGGTTTTCCCCTTGGATCAGCATCAGCCCTGCCCCCAAGGACTATCCTCTCGTTTTTGAGGTGCCAAGGGTCTCTGCCCACCTGCAGCAGGCCTGAGCCTGGATTGTTTAGCTGAACTGAGGCCAGGAAACTGATGGCTGGGAAACAAGCTTTGCAACTGCCCCCCACAGTCCTGTCTGTGGGCCAGATAGGAAAACATTATGTGCCCCGCCGATAAGAAGTACTAGCCCCCATTTTGCTGTGGGCTCTTGTTGGCTTTGTTCCAAGGTAAATGTTTAATCCACGTAGATGCCGTGGTTTTAGTCAGCTTCCTCTGCCTAGTGAAGTGCTACTTTTTGTCTGGACACCTGGAAAGGGAAACAAACAGATGTTTGTTGTATGATGCAGGGCTGGTCCAAGGGGCTCTAAAACCAATCAAACCTTGCTGAAAAGAGGTTACTAGAACGATCCAAGCCGAATGGCCAGGTTCAGCCAGGTGGCTGCTATCAGGTCAAGGGTCTGCAAAAGGTGGCTGGAGGCAGCCAGCCTCCTCCCTGCTGGTCAGCTCATGGGCAGTCTCTGGCCAGGCTGGAGGCAGCGAGCGGCTGACCCCCAGCACACCTTGCAGTCCAGGAGAGCACAGTGTGACTCCATGTGGCTTGATAATCAGATGGGAAATTGGTCCAGCGGGCTGGAAAGAAATATTTGGGGGGGGGGGAGAGAGCTTAGGAAAAATGGAGACAGGTGGGGAGATACTCCCCTCCTCCTCTTCAATGGCACTTAAGGCAGATAGAGAAGATTATAAAATGAAAACTATGCAGGATATAGAGAAAGTAGACCAGAAGAGCTAGTGTGATGCCATGGTTTCAGCACTGGATTAAGTCTCCCAAGAGACCAGGGTTCAAATCCCCCCTCAGTCCCAAAACCCCTCTGGGTGCCCTTGGGCAATCCATTCCCTCAGCCTCAGAGAAACGCAAAGGAAAACTGCCTCAGAAGAAACCTGGCCAAGAAAACCAAGCGACAGGCAGCGCAGTGCTTGAGTGTTGCATTATAGGAGACCAGGATTTAAATCCTTACTCAGCCATGAAAACTCACTGGGTGCCCTTGGGCCAGTCACAAACACTCAGCCTCAGAAGTCGGCATGGGTGCAAACCTTGCCAAGAAAACCCCAGGAGGGGATGCCAGAAGTCAGAGCGGGCATGGAGAAACACAATAGCAATACAGGAGGCAGAAGGCACACAGTGAACCTGATCCCCAGAGGAAGCCAGCCTCCTACAGCATTTGCATGATGTGGTCAGCAGAGGCCACAAGCCCAGGCGCCACTAGCCACTTCTCCCTTTTAGTCTAAAGCAGCCCCTCTGCCTTCATACTCTTGGCAGGCTGGGACTCGGGGGGGGGGGGGGGAGCAGCAGAGGGTCTAGGGTCTGTCTCTGGCCCAGGGCTTATTCAAGGGCCTCCCTGCTGCCAAAAGGGACAGATGCAGCAACAACATTGGACAAAGGGAATCCCCAACACACTCCCCCCCCCCCCATGGATGCTGCCAGAGCTGTGCCCAAGCAAACTGCCTGCAGGGAGCCCTGTATGCCTGTGTCCATAGGGACCCTGGGCCACCTACAAGGGCACTGCAAACCCCAGCAAGTGAGGTTTAAACAACCTCCATTAGAGCTGGACTTTAGGCCCCCTCCCCACATCATTCCCCCAGAGAGAGAGAGAGGGAAGACCCCTTCCTGTCCTTCACAGCTTTAATTCCAAGGTAAGCGTTTGTCAGGCATAGCCCCCTCCTCCTCCATCCCAGGAGGGGCACACCCAGCAACAGGCTCCATTCAGGAAGAGGGGCGGACGATGCCTCAACGCCATTGAGGGGGTGGGAGTCCCCTGTCAATTATACTCCGTCTTCAGGTATGAGCTATGGAACTGCAGCCGTGAGGCCATTGGAGCCAGAGCCCATGCTGCAGAAGGGGTCCGGTGCACATCTCCCCAGAGAGGAGGCAAAAAGAGCCGCCCAAGGCAGGCAGTCAACGTTCAGAAACCCGGAGGCCATGGCTGGGACAGCCCACAACCCAGAGGAGCCCAGGATGTGTGTGAAAGAGAGAGCGTGTGCATGTGTAACCTCCTGGCACCATGGGCAGAGGCAGGTCCACCTCCTCTCACAGGCTGACAAGAGTCCTACTATGGGCTCAGGAGGCTCCTGTTCACCAGGGCCAGGTGCTATCTGCGGTAGACGGCAAAGGCAACAAAGCTGAAGATGAGGGTGAGTCCGGCCAGGCAGGTTGTGGCCGTGGTGGTGAAGACATGGCGGTACTGCATCTGGAAGTACCATAGGGCGCCCACCATCAACACGAACAGCGGCACCATCAGGCTGCCCACATTCAAGGCGGTGTGGGCCCCAGCGTGGGCCCCAGCATGAGCAGGACCCCCGGTGGGGGCAGGGGTCGGCCTGTGCTGAGAGATGTGGCAGTGCAGGACGCTGTGGTCAGTCAAGTGCAAGGCGGCCAGGGTCTGTGAGTCGTCCCGAAGGAGCTGTCCCTGGTAGATGAGGCGCACCAGCTGCTCCTGGCCAGGAAAGTGGGCCCTGGGGGGAGGCAGAGAAAGAGCAGTAGTCAGTGTTTGAGCAGCCCAGTGGCTGTCCAGATCCCTCCTTTCCCCCAACCAGTGCTGACCCTCTGTCCACCCATTTGGACCCTTGGCCCCTTCCCAGATGCCACCAAGCGACTTCTGCCACATCAGCTAGGCAAGAGAGCTGGACAGGATCCTCTCCCCCAGCAAGGACCTTCTTTGAGGCCCAAGGAATCAGGTGGGAGCATTCCCAGACAAAGGGGCCATGCTCCCAGCAGCCATGAGATGCTGGGAAAGACCTTCTAGCAGCCTCACCCCGCTCCTCCCCATTGCTCTGCCTGTACACATCTCTGCTGCCCTTCCACATGTGGCCAGTTGGGGGGAGCAAGTTTCTTCTTCGTGGTCTCTGCGAATCATACAAATGGGTTTCACTGCGCCTGCGCAGTGCCGTTCGGAACCTTCTAGAATCACTGGGCAAAGTTTACTTTGCAACATATAGAAACTTTTTGGCGGTAACTCCGCCACCCGTTATAAGGCCCCTGCCTTCCCGCTCTTTCCCCAGTTGCTTTTTTTCCGCCGTGTTGGAACTTCACTCTTTTTAGCTCGTTTGGAATTCACTGGTATTTTTGACTCGGACTGTTTTGGACTTCGGCTTCTCTATTCTCCTCGTATCATTGGACCTCGGACTGTGTTTTTGGACCTCGTTTTGCTCCTCGGCCTCAAGGATGTCTCCTCCTTTTAAGAAGTGTGACGTTTGTGGAGGCAAGGTTCCTGTTCAGGACCCCCACTCTTCTTGCCTCTTCTGCCTTGGCCGGGACCACGACCCCAGGGTCTGCAGCCTCTGTAAGTCGATGCAGGCGCAGTGAAACCCATTTGTATGTATTCGCAGATGACCACTCGAAGAAATACTGTTACAGGTAAGCAACCTGTCCGTCCCCCACATCTTGAGCCATGACCTGCTACTCCAGGAGGAGGTGTCCAAGGGGCTCCAGGGGGGGCTAAGCCCAAGACAAGTGGCCCTCCTCCCATGAGGACCCTGAGGAGGCAAACAATGGCAGGGTGGTAAGAAGTGGAAGAGAGAAGATGCCTCCATCCCAATACAAGGACCCACTGAGGCTGCCAGTGGGGTGGGGGGCATCAGGACAGTTGGATGGAAGGATGGCAGGGACCAACTGCTTCATGTTCCCCTCCATTGGGGATCTGTCACTCTGATTTGTGGGGCACCAACTGGACGGCAGAAGATAGGATTTCCTGTGGGCCTGCTGGGCAAGGCCAGTCTGTGCCACTCAGTGCCCATCAGTGAGGCAGTGAGTCTGCTCTGGGCTTTAGTCTGAGGTTGCTCAATATTTTCTCAGTTCAGCGGACTGGAGAGCCCTGAAGGGAAACCTAAAATGGTTTTGCATGCACTAATCCAAAAAAAGGGCTTGCCTCTCTGCTATTTTTACTTCTTGATGTTATGGGAGTTTTTCCAGAAGAAAAGTACATTCTTACCTGTGATTATTATTATTTATTATTATTAACCTTTATTTATAAAGCGCTGTAAACTTACACAGCGCTGTACATACAATCTTTTTAATTGGATGGTTCCCTGCCCTTGGGCTTCCAATCTAAAAAGACATGACACAAAAGGAGAAGGGAAAGATGGTGGGGAGGGGGCCTCTCTAGTAGGATAATACATATAAAATACATAGCAATACAGGAAGTGATTCAATAAAACAGGCAACAAAAGAACATCAAATAGCAAGCGACAATTGTGCAATGCCTGGGAAGGCTTCCCTGAACAGGATGGTCTTCAGCTCCG
>NC_056527.1:204049-222547 GCF_019175285.1 Sceloporus undulatus | reverse complement strand
GGGGCTGGGGCCAGCAGGGGTCAGAACTGGCCTTGGAGAGGCTTTCCCTTCCCTGCCAGGGTCTTTGGCCTTCCTCTGGCTGCCTCTCAGGACCCCCAACGGGTCTCTTCTGCTTCCCTTGGGCCACTGGAGATGGCTGAGCAAACTGGGCAGTGAGAGAGAGAGAGTGGCCTTTGGCATAAGCTGATCAGGACCTGGCTCTGGGGCTGCTGAGAGGTGGGCACCATTCATGTGCCAGCGCACATCCCCAAACACAGCCATGGGCCCTCGCCATTTGCCAGGGCTGTGTGGCAGAGGAGGCCCACGGCTGTGTGTGGCCAGAGCGTTTTTCAGTGGGGCATAGGAGTCTCTTTGGCCCTTGCCCCACAGAAGAGCCAGCAGAGAGGGCAAGCTTGCAGGCAGCTGCAGGGGATGGGGAGGGGGTTTCTTCTCCAAGGGGGTCTCTGCCCACTGGGGAGGGCATGCTGAAGGATTGGTGCCCTTTGTTTCTAGGGAGGAGGAGCAGGTCCTGGGGGCACAGCAGGCTTTCCTTCAAGTGCTTTGCACACAGAGCCTGTTGTGCTCCTTCTCCCAGGATGTTGTGGTTTGGGTTTCATTCACTGGTCTGTATTGCTGCCAGTCCCCTCCCTCCTTTGCGGAGGCTGAAGACCCCAGAGGTGGGCCTGGCCACTGGTGGGGGTCCTCTGCCCACTGTAAAAGCAGGGTATTCCTGCATCCCTTCCCTCCCTGGGCAGATGGCTGCTCTTTTCTGGACCCTTCCCAGCTTAGCAGGCGCCCGTCCATTGAGCGCGTGTGTCTTGGAGTGGGGTTATATTTCATTTTATTCCATGCCTAGATCGTCCTGGGCACAAAGGCCTTCCAGGCCCAGGTGGAAATGCCCTGGGGGCCGATGGGGCTGGAGTCTTGTAGCTGCGCTTGCCCCAGGATGGTGGTCAGTTGCAGGAGCGAAGGCCGCTTTTGCCCAGATTGGGTGGCTCCAGAGAGGCAGGCAGAGTCCCTCTGGTCTCTGTTAGGAAAATTTGTCCATCTTGGAGCTAAAAGTGGGACTGGCCACTTTCTTTTCTCAGAGGAATGTATTTGCTTCATTCATGATGTTCATGGCAATGCTTCTGCCCTTCTGTGTCGAAGGCTCTCCGGGTGGAATACAGTGACATGCATTTAAACTGTGGAGAACAAATTGGAAAAACAAGAATAACCTAAAGGGTTTAACACTTAAAAACAAGAGAGTTCAAGACCAGTTCAGATAGAAGAAGACACTTTAAAAGCCGGGGCATGTGCCAATTTGGACACAATCAAATTACGCCCCCTAAGTTTTGTTAAAACAGACGTTTTCATGTGGCAGTTGTGGCATGACAAGAGGGAAGGGAAGGAGCCAGGCGTGGGGTGCCACACTGGAGGGGGCCCTTTAGCTCCCAGGCAAACTCCCTTGCTAGCCCCCCACAGACACACAAGGACTGCAGAGAGCCTGCCTGCCATCCATCCATCCTTCCTTCCTTCTTTCCTCCTGAAGTCACTCCAGACTAGAGCAGCATGGAACCACAATGGCCCAATGGCTGACATAACGCAGCCACATAAGATCTTCCACACAACCAATAAAACCTGCAGGCAACAAAACTGTAAAGCGGATGGAGGCCATAAAGCCCATTTAAAATGTTTGGGCAAATAAAAAGGCCTTGTAGTTGGTGCAAAGAGACTTGTCCTGCCAGCCCCAGATCTGGCCCAGATGCCTCAACTGGGCAGCGTGGTCCAGGGTCGGGGGCTACCCCAGCGGGGGCCCTGACCTCTGCCCTTTGCCCTGGCACAATACCCCTGCTCCCCCGTGGTGAGGGCCCCGGGTTCTGTCTGAAGGGGCTGGCACCCGCGTGAGTCTGCGCCTCTTCTGCTATGTTGAGCATTTGGCCCTGAGGACACTTGTCGCTCAGCAGATCCAGCCGCCTCCTTGAACCAGGTTCAGGGGCAAATTGGCAGCTGAGGGAATTCCCTCATCTGAATCCTAGCAGCCGAATTCTGTGCCGAAACTCATGGGCCACTGCCTTCAAGGGGCAGACCCACCTCTGAGACTTTGTCGTGGTCCGGCTGGGCGCTCAGTTGCCTCTCTCCATGCATGGCCACTGCTGGTAGGTGGCACTTTGCACATGCCACAGAGGCTGCCTGACCCTTCCAGGAGAAGGGCGAGTCAAAGGGCACCACCTGCCTCTGCAACCCCTGGGCCTGCTCCCTTGGCGGCAGTGTTGCCCCTGCCCCATTCCCAATAGAGGCTCCAGGGGTAGACATTGGGCCGTAATCTGTCAGGGACAGCCACATTTGGGCACAACTGAAGCTGCCCGGCTGCTTCTCTGTCCTGGGTGGGCCTTTCTAGTCATAGAAGCATAGATTTTGAAGGGACCCCAAGGGCCAGCCAGTCCAACCCATTTCTGCCATACAGATGTACACAAGCAAAGCCCTCTCTGTGACAAATACCATTCAGCCTCTTGTTTAACAACCTCCAGAGAAAGAATCCTGGCTGAAATCCTTGGGAGAGGGCCATGGGGCTGGTGAGGATGAGCCTTGGGTCAGTCCTGGCATCGCTTCAGCCTCCGGAGAGTCCTCAAGTGCCATTCACCCGAGTGGGCTCCCCATCCTCATGCCAGGGAAGAGCCAGATGTGAGTGTGTACGTGAGGCTGGCTTCCCTGGAGGACTGGGCCTGGGTTTAATGCTAGTTGAGGTCAAGGCCCAGAGGTCATCTGCTTGAGCAGCATCTTCCCACCTGTGAAGCTGCCATGTTCGCAGGGGCATATTAGATGCCCCCTTTGGCTGCCTGCTGGACGGCAGTGTAGCTCTGAGCAAGCCCTCCAGCCACCTCAGTGGCTCATGCCAGAGGACGGTCAGTACCCCCTTGCAGCCTGGAGTGAGGTCTGTTGGACCTATCTTGCTGGCCTCCCTCAGGACACCTCCCAGCTGGTCAACCTGCCTTTTTAAAATTGTGGTTCCCAGAACTGAACCCAGAATGGACTTCTCTAGGTGAGATCTGAGCAACGCAGAGTGGAGCAGCCCTATTCCCTTCCCTCAGTCTAGACACACTAATTCTGGGGATGCAGCTGGGGATTGCATTGGCCTTTTTCACTGTTGCATCATACTGTTGGCTTGCATTTAGCTTGTTGTTCACTTTCAGTCAGCTGGACAGGTGGACACCAAGATTCTGCCTCCAGCCCAAGTTTTGTGATTCACAGATGGGTAAATCTGGATCTGTGAACTCAGGGCTGGTCGGCAAATGGCACCTTTCCTGGTCAACTTGGCGTGTGTTCTCCTGCAGATGGGGTGCCTGGCATTGCAGGTGCCCTTAGCTGGCTTGGCAGCAGGCAGCCTTGGCCATTAATGGCAGGCAGCCCAGCCTAGCACTGGTTCCCACACTGGGCTGTGCCTCAGGCAGCTATTGGAGCTGAGTCTTGTTATGGAGGAATGTCTGGGGGGAATGCCTGGCATGACAGTGGGCAGGGCAAATGGCAACCAAGCAGCTCCTCTGCCCCATTTTGGTATTTGGACGGGAGGATGCTCTGCTGCTTGGCCAGGTGCCAACCTGGTCTGGAGAGAAATTGGGCTGTGAGTCGGTTGACAAAGGGCCATGGGTGGACAGGGCATGGTGCCATGGGGCCAAGAGAGTCAGCTGGCTTTGTGCTGGGAGGGGGCTGGGGTCCCACGCAACCCTGGAGGACCATATCCCCCCCCCCACGGTGCTTCTTAATTTTGTTTTTAGCAGAAAGCCCTCCTGCGACCAGTGGGGGTCACAGGGGGAATCTGGCTGCCTCTTTGGCCCTTCCAGGGCTGTTTTAACCCCAGAAGAAGCCTCTCCTTTCTCCAAATTAGAAACAAAAAGGCAGCCTCCTCTTCCCTTCCTCTTTGGAAGAAGGCCGCTGTTTGCCCCCTACCCATCCCTCAGGCCTTTGGACTCCCAGCTCCCATCACCCACGGGCAACATGGCCACTGTTCAAGGATAATGGAAGGTGGAGTCCTGGAGCCTTCTCCAGTGCTTGTAAGGGTCACTGATGAGAGGAAATGTGCAGAGGGTTTGTGAGGAGCCATTATGAAGCCTTTGCAGATGGACGGATGGCTGCGGCGTCTCTGTCTCTGTGGGCTGGAGCATCCTCTGGAGGCGTGGGAAGAGAGGAAGGGGATGGAGGGGGGGGGGGGAGGGGCGGGGAGGGGGGGGGGGGGGGGGGGGAGGAGATGCTTTGCCTGTGAGTGGAGTCGGTGGGTGGCCATTCGCTCCTCCAAGAGCAGCCCCCCTTCCTTCCCTTCCTGCGCCATTGCTGGATTGCAAGTGTGTGTGTTTCCTTTGCCTTCCTGGTGCAGCAGTGCAATAAGGGGTCTGTGTGTGTTGTAATGCCTCCAGTGGGCCCACAAAGGCCTGGAACTGGGCTGCCATTCTTGTCCAGGGGTCTTGGCCACCTGAGAGAGGTTGGTGGGACCCATCAGGGCCCTCCCCAAGTCCTGTGGCCATTGTGTTACCTTGCCATTTATTTGCATCCCCCCCCAGCTCAGTCCAGCAAGATTTTGGCCAAATAGGCAATGCCACGCACTCGCTGCCAACTGCATTCAGGCTGGTTTCCTCCAAAGGCTCAACTGGGGCTGATTAATTAGTGCCCCCCTCCCAGCCTCAATTTCCTGGGCGATTCATGAGAAGATGGAAAATCAGGGCCTATCCCCCGCTGAGCTGCCGGGGGGTCGGGGTCTCAGCAGTGTAAGGATTCCTGGGGGGGCATGTGGTATCCTTGGTGCTTTTCAGGATGTGTGGGAACACCATGTGGCAAAGGAAGGGGCATGAAGTGCTGTGGGTAGCGTCAGGAAGCCCTTGGGCTCCATAGGTGCCCCCCAGCGCCATCTGGGCTGCTGCGCCGTCCTCTGTTGCCCCCCATCCCTCCCTGTAGGGCCTGGCTCTGTGTGCTGCCTTCCTCCTTGGGAGGCACATGGGGTGGGCAAGAGGGGTAATAGGTCCTGAGCCATGGAATGCTAGAGGTGAGGTGTTCCTGGTGGGGGTAGAACCTTCCCCCCCCAATGTTGTAAGCTCTGGGGGAGGGGCAGGTTTGAAAGGGGAAGGTGAGGCAGGAGAGTAGCTGCTCCCTCTGGGAGTCTGAGGTCAGGGCATGTGTGCTAATTTATGTGCTTGGAGTGTGCCCCCTTGCACCATTAGGCCTGCTTGCAACCCAGGTGGGGGCTGGAGGGGGCTTTGGGTTGAGTGGGGCAGAGAGTGATCCAGGTGGGGAGGTGGGGCACAGGGCAGAGTGGGGGGGGACCTTTTCAGCTGGAGAGGAGTTCTGGTGGGAGGGGGTTCCAAGGGCAGCTCCTGCAACATGGCCATTTGGGGGAAGAGGAGGGGAGCCCTTGCATCTGCCTGTCAGGGTGGAGAATGGTATCTCTGCCCCCCTCCAGACCCCTGCATCGAGGGGCTCCCCAAGGGCATGGGCATATCCAGGCTGGAGCAGGGTGGGGAGGCAATGTGGCTCCCTGGCCAGTGAACCTCCCGACCCTAAAGCCCCACCATAGCTGCAGCTGGCAGCTCTCCTTTGAGCAGGGGTTTCAGGGAGCCTTTTGCAGAGGGCCTCTGTGTGTGTGTGTTTGAGCACATTTAATAAATCCATGAAACAAGCTGGAAGGCTAAACGTTGCAGGGCCAGATGCCCTTGTGGCATCTCCTGGGCAGTCCTCCTCATCCTGGGCAAGTGGCAGGATGGAGCATGGCCTTTGTGTTCTGGGCACAGACCGTTCCGCAACCATCACGTCCCCTTCAGCTCCTGGGGAAGAAAGCCAGGCGCCTGCCAGTGCATTGAGGAGGGTTGGGAGTTTGCACATCTGGCAGCACCAGCTGGGGCTTAAACTCCTGTCCAGCTGCGACTGTTTCACAGTGGCTGTCCTTTGGTGGCCACTGGGACACGGAGGGAGGGTGGCGGTGGGGGCGGGCAGGCAGAGGGAGCAGCAAGTAGCCGGCAGGTGGGCTCCCTTCTTGCAAGGAGGGCTGGAGAAGGGATTCCGGGCATCTGCAGGAAAGGGGAGACATGCCCCAGCCGGGGAACCTGGTTCCAGGACTCTGGCATGGGCCAGTCTTTGGCTCCCCCCTCTATCCCTCCTGGCACCCAACTGGCCGGTCTCAGTGGCCACTGGATGGGCTGGTCCAGGAGGGCTCCAGTGGGGGATGTTCTGGTATCAGAGCTGCTTTTCAAGTTCTGGGGGGGGGGGGGTCAGGCAAGGGCTGGGGGGATGCGGGTCAGATGCCCTGCCCTTTCTGGGGCTCCTAGCAAAGTGGAGGAGAGGGTGGCGATGGGGTACCCCTCCAAGCAGGATTGTCCCACGCAGTGATCGCCCTCCATGGAGGATTCCTGCAGAGGGGCCAGGGGCCGGCAGAGATGGGGCAACATTCAGGACTCATTCAGGTTACCTCTTCGGACAATAATAATAATACTAATAATTTATTTATATCCTGCCTCTCTCTGTATTGGATCGAGGCGGGAAACAACAAACATAAGAACAATAAAAATAAAACACAACAAACCACAAGTAAAAACATAGTAAAACATATAAAATCCAATTCCCTATCTCCCTCCCACCTTAAAATAGCATTAAAAACAACAATTCCCAACTGGAGAATGAACATACCCAAGAGGTCAGTTTGGGAATGCCTGCTGGAAGAGGTCAGTTTTTAATGCCTTCTTATTAAAGGCCTCTTATTAAAGATGTTATAAGGCGGATCTCCTCCAGACATTTGGAGCAGCAACAGAAAACGTCCGCTGGGAAGTCAATACCAGTCTGGTTTTCTTGGACTGCAAGAGATTCTTCCCAGAGGAAGACCTGAGAATGCAGGAAGGATTGTATGGGAGGAGGCCTTCCCTCAGGTAAGCTGGACCCAGGACATGTAGGGCTTTATAGGTAATAGCCAACACCTGATACTGTGCCCGGAAGCTAATAGGCAGCCAGTGAAGGGATTTTAAGATAGATGTAATAGGATCAAATTTCAAATCTGGCTGCCATGTTTTGGACCAGTTGCAGCTTCCAAACTTGGCACAAGGGTTGCCCCATGTAGAGCGCATTGCAGAAATCGGGACGAGAGGTGACCAGTGAGTGTACAGCCGTTTCTAGGTTTTCCCGTTCCAGGAAGGGTCATAGCTGGCGAATCAGCCAAAGCAGATAACAGACGCTCCTGGCTGTCGCATCCACCTGAGATGACAGCTGAAGCGATGAGTCCAGGAGTACCCCCAAGCTATGGACACAGTCCTTTAGGGGAAGTGTGACCCCGTCCAGAACTGGGGAGCTTATCACCATTCCCAGATTAGGATTGCCTATAGCAAGTACCTCTGTTTTATTTGGATTCAGTTTAAGTCTATTTTCCCTCATTCAATACATTACTGACCTCAGACAGTCATTCAGAGGGGAGATGCCATCCTTGGTCACCGAAGTGGTCCGAGACATAGAGAAATAGATTTGGGTTCACCAGCGTACTGATAACACCGCGGCCCATGTCTCCGGATGATCTCACCCAGCGGCATCATGTAAATGTTGAATAGCATTGGAGACAGTATCGCGCCTTGAGAGACACCCGATATGAGCTCCCTCTTGGCTGAACAGCTGTCCCCAAGCGACACCATCTGGAACCTACCTGAGAGATAGGACCGGAACCATTGCAATGCAGTGCCCCCGATTCCTAACCCTCTCAGGCATTCCAGAAGGATACCATGGTCAATGGTATCGAAGGCCCCTGAGAGGTCCAAGAGCACCAACAGGGCCACACTTCCCCTGTCGATGCGCAGATGGAGATCACTGACCAAGGCGACCATAGTGGTCTCCACTCCGTATCTCGACCTGAAGCCAGTTTGAAATAGGTCAAGATAATCAGTGTCATCCAAGACTGCTTGGAGTTGGTTGGCAACTGCCCTCTCGATCCCCTTGCCCAAAAACGGAAGGAGAGATACTGGCCGATAGATTTCTCCAGGGGATCAAGAGAAGGCTTTTTTAAGAATAGGTGTAACCACAGCCAGTTTTAAACTGGCTGGAAAACTGCCTTCCCTGAGGGAGGCATTAATCTCCCCTCCCTGGATGGCCAGCCATGAAGGGCAGGGGTCAAGAGGGCAGGTGGTCTTTTTGACCTTGACAAGCAGCTTGTCTACATCATCAGTTCTCAGAGACGGAAACTGATCCAAATGAATCTCATTAACAGAGTCGCTGGACACCTCTCTAGATGTTTCTGCGTTAAGGCTGGAGTCTAAGTCGGCCCTTATCCGAGAGATTGTATCTGCAAAGTAGTCGTTGAAAATATCACAGCAGGCCTCTATGGGTTGGAATAATGGATTCCAGGTGGAAGAAGTCTGAGTCAGCTTCCTAACCACCTTGAAAAGCTCTGCCGGGCGAGACTTCACAGACGCAATAGATGCAGAAAAGAAAGACTTCTTTGCTGCATGTATTGCCACTCGATAGGCTTTAAGAGAAGTCCTATGACATGTCTTGTCGGATAGGGATCGAGTCTTTTGCCAGCGGCGCTCTAGTCATTGTGCAGCCTGCTTCATCCTTCTAAGATCTTCAGTATACCAAGGATTTCTATTCGAAGTGGGCTGAAAAGGACGCTTGGGAGCGATTGTGTCGATAGCCTTTGTGAGATCCTTGTTCCAGGTAGACACCAAGGCTTCGACAGATTCGCCGGCATTACCAGCCATTGCACCCTCCAGGGCTTCCTGGAACCTTTTGGGTCCCATTAGCCTTCGAGGGCAGACCATTGTAATAGGTCCACCAGCCCCGGGGGGGTTATGAATGGTGGCAAGTGGCGCTTGTTAATGAAAACGGGGGATATAGCAGTTTGAGAGCAGCCATTATCCGCAAGAGAATCATAGAATGCCAGCGTTGGAAGAGACCTGAAGGGCCATCCAGTCCAACTCCATTCTGCCAGGCAGAAGACACAGCCAAGAAGCAGCGCAACTGGGGCAGTTTCTGCTGTCGCTCTCTCTCCTTAACCCGCCTCCCTGCCCTATGCCCTACCCAGCATGCCTTTGGGGTTTATACATTTTTAATATTGCTTTTTAACTCAATTCCAGAGTTATGCCAATGTGATTTCAGTAATACAAAAAAATAAACACAAGCAGAAAAATAAAGAAGATCTGCCCACTTGGAGGTTGTGTGGCACTTTTAGGAGAGCTGAAAGCATCCCTCAGTCATTCACAGTTGACTTTGAATGCCCTTTGAAAGGGCTGATATGAGTGAAACAGACAGAGAAAGTATGGGGCTCTTGGTGCTAGGGAGCAAGTAGCTGCCCCATTCCTGTAATGTGCTTGGCCCCATAGCCGCCTCCAGACTCACCTGGGTCTGGTTGCCCTGCCTCCATAGATGCCCAGCAGATGCTGGCCTCCAGCAGCTTTGCTACTTTGTTCAGTGAATTTGGACCGGTTTACACCACTCACCAGCCCAACTGAAGCTGCCACAGAAGGCAGCAATGGCCCGCTGTTCCTCCTGCCCAGGAGAGAGGAGTTGTGCCATTGCTGCTTTCTGTGGCAGCTTCAGTTGGGCTGGTGAATGGTGTAAACCGCCCCAAACTCACTGAACAAAGCAGCAAAGCTGCTGGAAGCTGGCATCTGCTGGGCATCTATGGAGGCAGGGCAACCAGACCCAGGCGAGTCTGGAGGCGGCTATGGAGCCAAGCACATTACAGGAATGGGGCAGCTACTTGCTACATGCCTTGGGCTCCCAGAAAGGAAAGTGCTCACAGCTGTTCAGCCCAGGAAAAGGCCCCTGCTCCGTGGGCCACTTGGTTTGCAAGATGAAAGGATCTGCTGCGGCATTCATCTCATTTTGCACACCTTCCCCAACCCTCTGCTGCCCAATGGGGTCACGCTGCCCAGCAGGCTGGCTGGTGATGATGGGGTGTGTAGTCCAACCCAGCCAGAAAATGGACCCTGCAGGTTGGCAAAGGCTGCTGCCAGAGCCCAGTTGGGTGGGCCAGAAGGGCAGAAGGATGTCCTGAGGAGGGTTCTTGTTGCTCCGTGGGATGATATTTTGGGACCTAGATAAACTTCAGTCAGATTCCAAAGGCGATGGGAGTGGCGGAGGGGGATGCATTACCCACTTGTCAGGTTTAGTGGATGCAGCCTCTGAACAGCTTCCATGGAATAAGCAGCTGCTGAATGCGGGGAGGGCAATGTTTTGTGGCGCTGCAGAAAAAGCATCAGTGCTTGGATAAGACTTTGGTGGATTTGCCTGAGGTCGCAAACTGTCTCCCTCGCTCTTTGCTGCCACGCGTTTGTTGATCTGCTCAGGATGGCAAAAAGAGGGAGGCAAACAAGGACAGAAGGCTTTTGGCATTAATCTGGACTCTCCCACTCTCTGCAGATTTGTCCTCCATGAGAGCCAGGCGCAGAACGGGAGGGCAAAGGGTCTAGGCCCAACCCTTCCTGTGCGGAGGTGGGCACCTCTCCCGTTTTAATGGTCTGGGAGGCATGTAAGGCAGGCCAGCAAAGAGGCTGCTGGCCACTGGGCTCAGCTCTCTCCCATTTCAGTTACTGAAACCATTTATTAGCTGCTCTCCAGCTGTGGCTCCCAGGGCAGCACAGAGCCTAAGGCAGAAGGACCAATACCCTCAAAAGACAAGGAGAAACTGCAGCAGCAGCAGCTTAACGCAAAGAGGAAATAAATACAATGTAGAGTTAAAACAAAGGTCAGGCAGGTTTCTTTCTTTGAAGTCAACCTGGTGCTGAAAAGACAATTAAAAACAGGTGAGCCAGTCTGCGAAGGGAGGCCTGCAGCTGAAGGGCTACAGCTGTGGCGACTCTCTTGCTGCCTGCTCTGCAGTAGTTTTATTTGCCTTTATTGTTTTCAATCCACCTCCAAAGATGTTACCCAAATGCCTACAAGATAAAGTCACTGCACTCAAAAACTAACAAATTAGGAGCCCAAAACGTACAAACGGGAGCAAGCCGGCCGACACAGTTTTCCTGAGGGCTTGCATGGAAGGGTCAGGATGAAACGGGGGTCGGGTGAGGCTGGTCCCAGAGGAGCCCCCTTCCCTGAACCCAGCAGCCAGGTGCCTCCAGAGGCCTATGGGGAGGGTCTCCTGGAGCGGTGGCTGATGGGGGGTCCAGTCCCAAGAGCTGCACAAGGTCATGAGGAAGAAGCCTCTCCAGCACCAATGCCCCAAGGGAGCGGTCTTGAGCTTTCTGGGTCAAATCTGACTTTCTGAGCCATACTCCGGAGGGAACTGGGGCTTGGGTCTAGACTTGGCCATCCATAGAGAAGGCCCACCCCAGCCCTGCCTTTCTGGGAAGTCCAGTGAGGCAGCAGCACTCCTATTAGGATCTCCCAGGTCAGACAGGCTTTGGCTGAGGAGCCAGATGAAATGGGCCAAGCAGAAGGAGCGGAGGGTGATTCTGGCGGAGGAACTCTTAGGGGCAACAACAATGGCACCAGAGGAAATGAAAGATTCTGTGCTGGAGTCCAGGAGGAAAGTGATCACAGATCAAAAGAGATCATTTTGGTAATCCTAGGCGATGGGAATGCAAAAGCAGGAAACAGCAGAACCAAGGATTATAGAAGAATTTGGCGAAGGGTCAAGCGACGAAGCAGACTGAATTTTATGAAGCCGATAGTTTATCCGTCGTAAACGCATCCAGGCAACCAAAGAGGCGACTGTATACACAGACATCGCCTGAAACAGGACCAGAAGCCTGAATGCGGCTGTTGAATGCCTTGTGTGCAGGAGACAGGGCACTGCAATGGCCATCCATGCAGAGAAGCAGAAGATGGCAACAGAAAAGGCAGAACAAGAAAGCTCTCCCTCAAGATCCAAGAATTCAAACAGACATTCAAGCCAGGAGCGGGGACTCTCTGGGATCAACAGGTGAACGCTCTACGATCAAGAAGAAATAAAAGGACAGGCGAAACAATATGCTGAAGATCTGTGTAAGAGACGAAAGGATGGCATTCATTCAAGGAGGAAAGGTTTGAAGATGAACCTACAGTTCAAAAAAGCAAAGCGGAATCTGCACTCAAAGCACTTGGGAGAAATGAATCACCAGGAGCAGATGGCAAACCAACGGAGCTGCTTCAAGCCACAGAGACAGGATCCACTCAGATTCTCACTGAAACCTGTCAACCAATATGGAAAGCAAAAGAAAGGCCCAATCTCCATTCCAGTCCCCAAGAAGTAAGCACTGGGCCCTTGCATCCATCTGCCAGGTAAGCAAAGAGATGCTCACATTTGAAACCAAGACGCCTGCGGACGGAGAAATGCCCGATGCCCAAGCTGGGTTCAGAAGAGGAGGAGGAGGAGGCACAAAGGGCCGCATTGCAAAGCATTCCAGAGAAAAACCAGCCTCCGCTTTGTAGATTATAGCAAAGCCTTTGGTTGTGTAGAGCATGAAAAACAATGGATTGCTCTTAAAGACACCTGTGTGCCCCAACGTATGACGATCCTAATGCGAAACCTGTGCTCAGGACCAGAAAAGACAGAATAGTTTGGACAGGAGAAAGAGAAACGCGACGGTTTCTGGTTGGAAGGAGGCCAGGCAAGGCTGCGCTGTGTCCCTTGTCTGCTGAAGATGTCAAATGCAAAGCAGGATGAGACTCTGAGGAAGGAAGTGGGAACCTTTGAGGAAGGAGCATAAACAGTTTAGGATGTGCAGATGTCGCTGTACTACTAGGAGAAAAGAGCAAAGACTTGGAAGGAGTGTGGAGGGAAATCAAGGAAGGAAATGGAAAGGCAGGCTTAAACAGAAAGAATGAGCACAGGTGACCTCCACAACTTTAAAGAAGGCAGTGAAGACATTGAAATAAGTCCGTATACAGTGCCACTCCGTCCTGCTTTGGTCGGGCCTCGCCTGGAATAACCCTGCGCCCAGTTCTGGGGGAAACGCTTCAAGAAGGCGGTTGAGGAGCTGGAGCCATGTCTCCAGAGAAGGGCCTGGGAACCATGGAGCCCAATGAGGAGAGACTGAGGGAGATGCTGGGGATGTTTAGCCTGGAGAAGAGATGGTTAAGCGGTGACATTATAGCTGCACTATTTAAATACCTGAAGGGTGTCATACTGAGGATGGAGCGAGCTTGTTTCCTGATGCTCCAGAGAACAGGACACAGTGGAGCAATGGGTTCCAGCTACAGGAAAAGAGATTCCCCCTAAGCATTAGGAAGAAGTTCCCGACAGTAAGAGCTAGTCTGAGAGTGGAAGACACTCCCTGAATGGAGGTCTTTAAACGGAGGCCGGGTGGCCATCTGTTTTGTTTGTGAGTTCCTGCATGGCAGAAAGGAGCTTGACAGGATGATGGTCCTTGGGGGTCTCTTCCAACGCTATGATTGGACGCTGCCATACTTTGGGCATCTCATAAGAAGATGTGACTCGCTGGAAGAGACTAAGCGGAAGGCAGTAGGAAAAGAGCGCAACTGCGCCACGGATGGATGGGGTCCATCCAGGGAGCCAGGAAGGTTTGCAAGACCCTTGCTTTGCAGGACCTGAGGGGGCAGTTGGTGGCCAGGAGGCTCTGGGCAGACACTCTTTTGTCCGGTTGCCTTAAGTCCAGTCCACAGGGTCAAGGGAAAGAGCGGAGCCACTCTGTTGGGCTTTGCTTAGCCCTGGCCTGGAAGGACCCTGAATCCACTTCTGTGGCCAAAGTGGACCATGTCCAGAAGAGGGAGACCAAAATGGCGGAAGGTCTGGGAAAGGCTCAGAGGAGGGCCTTCGGGAGCTCTGTGTGGCTGAGAGAAGCCTGGGAGGGAGGCAGAGGAGGGCTCTTCGGGGTCTGGATCTGGGTGCGAGACGCGGGGGCCCTGGAGCCCAAAGGGCAGGAAGTGCTCCCTCGGCCTCCCTCGCTGCTCCGCGGCCGGACCCCTGGACAGCCATCGGGGGCTTGGCCAGGGCCGGTCCTCGCTGCCTGCCTGCCTGCCTGCCTCCCATTGGCCAAACCGTCCTCTGCCTGCCTTCCTTAGCCGTCCTCTGCTGCCCCCTGGCGGCCCTCGCAGGAACGGAGCGGAGGGGCTCTCGGAGGCAGCCCCGAGCCAAGCCTCCAGGGACCCCCGACCCCTCGGGCAGCGCCTCCGGAAAGGGAGCCTTCTGCTCCGGAGCAAACTCGGCCCTGGAGCCTCGGAGGCTCCTCCTGGGGACCCTGGAAGGATCCGCCGACTGCAGCTTCCGTCAGCCGCTGGCAGCCCAGGGATCTCCCCAGGCCCCGATCCAGGCAGCCCTCTTTGCTCATCATCATCATCATCATCATCATCATCACTATTGTCTTATGCCATCCTGCCTCTCAGCCATCCTAGGGACCCAGTGTCCTTCCTGGCAGGATGGGCTTGGACTGGGTGGCCCTGGGGTCTCTTCCAACCCTAGGATTCAAGGAGGCAAGGAGTGGGGGGCCCAGGGAAGGGCTTCCCAGCCCACACAACCCCCCCCGACCCCCATCTCCCTCCGCAGCTGCTTTGTAGGAAGGGAAGGGGAGCCAGCCTTGGGATGCCGCAGCCAAAAAAGCCAATGCGATTCTAGCCTGCATCCTTAGGAGAGTAGCTTCTGGGTCAAGGGAAGTAACCTTGCCTCTGTATTCTGCTTTAGACACCATCTAGGTTCAATTTGTGTGGATTCTTTGTGGTCATTATTTTATGTTCAGTGGCCATCCTGCCTTTTCATTTCATCTTTGACCTTCCTTGGTCAATGCTCTCCAAGTCTGTGCTGCTTTCTGCTAATGATGCGGCGTCATCTGCATCCCTCGCAGGGCTGGCGTTCCCCCTCTCTTCCTTCCTCCTCCTCTTCCTGAGTCTTTGCATATGTGCTTCTCGGAAGAAGAAAACATTTTGTGCCCCCCACGCGACTGTAAATAGTATCATTTGTCTATAAAATTGGTCAAACGAGCCCCGCTTTACGGAGCCTTGCGCCCCCCCCTCCGAGGGCGCACCCCACTATTTGAGAAGTACTGTGTTAAACCAACAGAAGAGCAGCCTTGCCTGAGCCCTTCCCCAATTGGGAGCCACTCTGTTCCTCCATCTTCTGTCCTGAACACAACAGGCCCCTCACCAGGGCTGTCAAAGGTAGGGATGCGCCCATCAACGCAGTCAGAGGCCTTTTAGCGTCTATAAAGCTCACGCCGGTTATATTTTGGAATTCCTTGGTGCGCTCCATTCGCCATCTGCATCCACACTAGAGAAATAACCCAGTTTGGCACCACTTTAACTTTTTCTGGCTCAAGGCTGTGGAATTCTGGGAGATGGAGTATGTTGTGGGGCCCAGAGCTCAACGCTTTAACTCAGGGGTAGGCAACCTTTTTGAGCCGGGGGCCGGGTTGCTGTCCCTCAGACAACTGGGGGGCCGAAGCCAAAAAATAAATAATTAAATAACATTTAAAATAAATAAATAAATAAATAAATAAATAAATAAACAAACTGGGTCAAATGTAGGACAAAGTTTTCAAATGGAGGACACTTTTTAAAAAAACATGGAAGATACACAAAAAATTTGCTGATTTTTTAAAAAATGTTAATATAAATGCATGTTTCTTCTTCGTGGTCTCTGCGAATCATACAAATGGGCTTCACTGCGCCTGCGCAGTGCTGTTCGGAAACTTCTGGAATCACTGGGCAAAGTTAACTTTGCAACATATAGAAACTTTTTGGCGGTACCTCCGCCACCCGTTATAAGGCCCCTGCCTTCCTGCTCTTTCCCCAGTTCCTTTTTTCCACTGCGCTAGCTGCTTCAGGGAACTTCACTTTCGCTTTTGACCTCGGACCGTCTCTTGACCATTCTTTGTCTCCCACCTCTGGTAACTTCGAACTCTCGGACTGTTGACCTCGTTTCTGGACTTCCCCTTTCAACTTGACGACTTCGGAAAATGCCAGCGCCATTTAAGAAGTGTGATGTCTGCGGGGGCAAGGTGCCCATCCAGGACCCGCATTCCTCCTGCCTCCTCTGCTTGGGCAAGGACCATGATACGAAGGCTTGCCCGCTCTGCAAGTCCCTCTCATCCCAGGCTCGCAAGAACCGTGAGTCCCGGCTGACTTCGGCCATCGCTCTGGGCAAGGTTCAGGAGGGAGGCCCCTGTCCATCATCGGCTCCTTCGGCTCCACCACCTGCCACATCTTAAATATTTGAAAGGATGTCATATTGAAGAAGGAGCAAGCTTGTTTTCTGCTGCTCCAGAGAACAGGACCCGGAACAATGGATGCAAGCTACAGGAAAAGAGATTCCACCTGAACATTAGGAGGAACTTCCTGACAGTTAGGGCTGTTCGACAGTGGAATGCACTCCTTCCTCGGAAGGTGATAGAGTCTCCTTCTTTGGAGGTCTTTAAACAGAGGCTGGATGGCCATCTGTCAGGGATGCTTTGATTTGGATTTCCTGCATGGCAGAAGGGGGTTGGACTGGATCAGGGCCCTTGCGGTCTCTTCCAACTCTACGATTCCATGATTCTATCTTCCCGGGCGAGTGTGTCCAGCGTGGTGTCTGCCCCGCGAGGGCTCGCACGCGAAGGATCGCGCGGAGGCAGATGTCTCGTCGGTCCCGACTCCGTCCTCCAAGGCGGCGTCAAAGGCATCTCGACACGCCTCCAAGCTGCCCGAGACGGGGGCATCCTCTTCAGGGAAGGCTGCACCGGTGGAAAAGGCGAAGTCATCTAAGCCTCAATCCACGGGAGCCGTTGTGCTGCTGGACCTGCCGGACAACCCTTTCTTCCCTCCCGAGGATCAGGTCGAGATGCCGCAGTCATCTAAAAAGAGGCACCACAAGGAGGCAGCTGAAGGCTCCGCACCAAAGAGGTCCAAGCCCTCCAAGGACCACACCGGGTCGGAGGTCTCCTCCAAGGGAAAGGAGCGTGCTTCCCACAAGCAACGCTCCCTGTCAAAGAAGGCTCCAACACCAGCCTCTTCGCGCCCTGATGGCTCCTCTGCCTCTCATGCAGCCACTCTCCCAGACACACCGCTGCCGTCGACGGTCGACTTTGCCCGCGCCGATGCGGAAGCAGCTGATCTCCCTCGGAGAGTGTCACCTCCTGCTTCAATCCATTCAGAGGTCGACGAACCGATGGAAAGGGACACTGACATGTTTTTTGACGCCGAATCCGGGAGATACTACATGTCAGTGCCGAGGGAGACCGCCTTCAGGGAGTTCACCCGGCTCAACCTGCACCCGGTGGCCCCCCAAGATAGCGAGCTTGCTTCTTCCCATGCGATGGCCTCAGCCTCTGCTCCACGCCGCTCCCCAACGGAGCCATCGGCCCTGCAGATCCCGGCGCGTTCAGCAAGTCGAGTCAGGGTCCCGGACATCCTGCTTACCTCGGACACCGACTCCGAGGAGGAGCCCTTGGTGCCGTCAGGGGAGCCCTCGGACGACGACGACACCTCCGTCCAGGCGTCTCCGCAGCGGATGCACCACCCGGAGCCTTCCTCCCCGACGGATGATGCGCGCTCGTTTAACGAGCACATCATCAAGATGGCAAGGGCCCTGGACATTGAGCTCTCCTACCCCGAGGAGGAGGCTCAGGATCCTGTGGAATGTTGGGTGCATGGCCGGGTGCCCACGCCTCCCTCCATCCCGCTGCTGCCATCCCTCGAGTCCATTGTCCGGAGGTCATGGGATGCGCCAGCCTCCCTCGTCGGTTCCTCCAGGAAGATCGAGTCTCTCTACCGGATCTCCCCGTCGAGTTGCTCTTGGTTGGCCGAATACCCCAAGCAGAACTCGGCGATTGTAGAGGGGGCTCAGCAGGGCTTCGTCCCCAAACAGGCAACTTCCCCAGTCGACCGGGAAGCGAAGAAAGTTGATAGTCTGACCAAGAAGACCTACTCGGCAGTGGCCCTCGCAGTCAAGGCCATCAACTATAACGCCTGCATGGGGGCGTACATCCAGACTCTCATGGAGGGGATCTCGCCACTCGTCCCGGACGTCCCAGACGAAACCCAGCGATGCCTGGTAGAGATCCGTGATGAGGCCCATTCGATCGGCAGCTGGCTCATCACCGCCTCCAGAAACGTGGCTGACTGTGCGGGACAGGCGATGTCGGCTTCGTTGGCTCTGCGCCGGCATGCATGGCTGAGGGGTTCGGAGCTCAATGCCAACATCAAGTCAGCCATAGAGGACATGCGCCTGGATGGTAGCGGCCTCTTCCACGCCGAAACCGACGAGCGCCTGAACCGCAAGTTCAGAATGAAGGCGGCGGCGAAGAAGCACGGGATGTCATCGGCTCCCATCTCGCCCTTCAGAAAGAAGCAGCGCCCGTGACAGCCGCAAGGTCAGTCACAGGGGACCTTTCAACAAGACCGGCAACCTCAGCAGCAGGGCTCCCAGAGACGCCGGTACCCCCTCAGTCCTCCTCCTCCTCTGGCCGTCGCAACTTTCCTTCCTGGTACCGAAAGTCCTGCAGGCAGGATACCGACCAGGGGAAGAAGAGAGCCTGAAGGGTTGCAGCGCGCTTCGTCTCTCCTTCTTTTTTCTTTTTGGACATTTTAAGGCCCTTTGTCACCACCTGGGCCTCCATTACAATGGACTCGTGGGTTCTCAACATCGTCCGTAGGGGTTATGCCCTCGAG
>NC_056527.1:201591-203949 GCF_019175285.1 Sceloporus undulatus | reverse complement strand
GTCCCGCCGGCAGGACACAGACCAGGGGAAGAAGAGAGCCTGAAGGGTTGCAGCGCGCTTCGTCTCTCCTTCTTTTTTCTTTTTGGACATTTTAAGGCCCTTTGTCACCACCTGGGCCTCCATTACAATGGACTCGTGGGTTCTCAACATCGTCCGTAGGGGTTATGCCCTCGAGTTCCAAGAGCTCCCCCCAACCGGAGCCTTCATGTCCACTCACCCCTCGGACACCCTTCTCGACGAAGTGCGCACTTTGCTGGACAAGGGGGCAATCTCCTCTTTATCGCCTGAACAATGCTCCAGGGCTTTTTTCTCCACGTACTTCACGGTACCGAAGGTGGATGGGGGCATCAGACCCATCTTGGACTTGAGGGAGTTGAACTTTTTCCTTGAATACCACCGGTTCCGGATGGTAACCTCGGCTTCTATTCTGCCGCTTCTCCTCCAGGGCCTGTGGTTCGCTAAGGTCGACTTGAAGGATGCCTACTTCCACATCGGAATTCAGGAATCCCACCGGAGATTCCTCGCCTTCGCCGTTGGCTCCACTGCGTACCACTACAACGTGCTCCCCTTTGGCCTTGCCACGGCTCCGAGGGTGTTCACGAAGTGCATGGCACCAGTGGTGGCATACCTTCATCAGAAGGGCTACAGAGTCTTCCCTTACCTGGACGACTGGTTGTTTACCGCCGACTCACAGCAGGAGCTCCGAGAGGCAGTCTCATTCACCTTGCACCTTTTGGACTCCCTCGGACTGGTCGTCAACGAAGAGAAGTACTCCGACCAGACAGGCCAAGTTCATCGGAGCCATCCTCGACTCCGAAAGATGCTCCGCCTTTCTCCCTCCGGACCGTTTCCAGGCGTTGGTGGCATCGCTGAGGCCTTGCATCTCTCACAGAAGGGTGAGGGCCAGGGACGTCCAAGTGGCTCTGGGCCACATGGCGTCAATGACATTTGTGACACCGTGGGCAAGGCTTCGCCTCCGACCACTGCAGTCCTGGTTCCTCTCAGTCTTCTCTCCGATGGAGGACCCTCCGTCCAAGTGGCTCACGGTACTGAGACCGGTGGCCGCTTCACTGAGATGGTGGCTGGACGGCCACAACGTCTGCATCGGGATGCCCTTCCATCAACCTCAGCCTCAATTGACTTTGACAACCGATGCTTCCCTGGAGGGCTGGGGTGCCCACCTGCTCGACCTGGTTGTCAAGGACAAGTGGTCAACCCAGGACAAGCATTTCCACATCAATGCTTTGGAGATTCTCGCAGTCGAAAAGGCTTTGAGGGCATTCGAATTCGCTGTCGCAGGCAAGGTGGTCCTCCTGAGGACGGACAACACCACCGTGATGTATTACACCAACAAAGAGGGAGGCACCAGATCCAAGACTCTGCTCGAGATCACTCTCCGCATTTGGGACTGGTGCGTCCAGAGACAGGTGCTCCTCCAGGTGATTCACCTTCCAGGAGAGGACAACGAATTGGCGGACCGCCTAAGCAGATCCCCTTCGGTGTGCCACGAGTGGAGGCTCTATCCGGAGATGGTCAGCGACCTGTTTGATCGGTGGGGAACCCCCCAAGTCGACCTCTTCGCGACCAAATGGAACAGCCACTGTCCCCAGTTCTGCTCCAGGAGGCGAATGGACGGATTCCTCGGAGACGCGTTCACCTTCCTTTGGACGGGAGAGCTGCTCTACGCCTTCCCTCCCTTCCCTCTCGTCATCAGGGTGGTGTCCAAGATGACAACGGACCGTTCGGATGCGATCCTAATCACTCCGTGGTGGCCAAGACAGCCCTGGTTCGCTTCCCTCCTTCACCTCTCCAAGAGATGCTTCCTCCGCCTCGACTTCCATCCGGACCTGCTGTCGATCCAGGACGGCCGGATTCTGCACCCGGACATCGAGAGCCTGCCGCTTGTGGCCTGGAGAATCCAGCCCTAGCCTTACTACTGGACGCGGTGAGGACGGTGATTCTGGCTGCGCAGAAGCCATCCACCCAGCGGTCCTATGCCCTGAAGTGGAGGAGGTTTAGCCTCTTCCTTGATCGAAAGGGCTTGTCTCCTGCTCAAGTTTCCACTCCAGTGGTGCTGGAGTTTTTGATGGCACTGTTGGATGAGGGGTTGTGCCTCACATCCATCAAGTGCTACCTCTCTGCCATTTGTTCCAGGTACCAATTTGAGGGTAGGGTTTCCTTCTTTATGGACCCCTTGGTGAAGGGGTTCCTGAAGGGATGTGCCAACCTGCACCCTCCTGTGTCAGTACCGGCCCCGGCTTGGAGCTTGGAGACGGTGCTGGCTGCGCTCCAATCCAAGCCCTTTGAACCGATGGCCACAGCGGACTTGAGACTACTGACTTGGAAAACTGCTTTTCT
>NC_056527.1:151006-192851 GCF_019175285.1 Sceloporus undulatus | reverse complement strand
TTCTTGTGCGCCATCACCTCTGCGCCGGGGGCGAACTGTGCCTTACGGAGGGACCAGCCCTTCCTGAGGGTTTCACAAGGACAAGGTGGTCTTTGGACAGACTTACTTTTTTGCTAAGGTGTGTCTGCTTTCCACTTGTCAGGACATTGTGTTGCCCACTCTCGCATCCAACCCATTCAGAGGAGCGAGCCTGCATCTCTTGAGTCAGGAGAGCGCTGGTTTTCTAGACAGAAGTGCTGCCTCCAGTCAGTCCGAGAGACTTTTCCAATGTACTCGGAACCGAGAGAAAGGGTTGCCGTGTCTGACAAGGTTTTCCAAATGGGTGGCTGGTACATCCACTTCTGCTATGAACTGTTGGGCAAACCTCTCCTGGCACAAGAGCGTGTCAGCTCCTTGATTCCTGTCGGGGATTCCCTTGGAGGATGTCTGTAAGTCTGCTGTCTGGTCCCAGCCATTGACTTTTATAAGCACTAAGGCTGGACACCAGAGCATCCGAGACGCAGCTTTCGGGAGGGCTGTGTTGGTTCAGGGTTGCATTGATTGCAATACTGATGGTTTGTGTTTCAGTGTATGACATATGCACTGTTTTACATTCTGTTGAATGTTGGTTTGACAATTCCAAGGGACTGTCTTGCATGACCTTTTTCCCCTTCTCAGGTTTTTGCATGTTATTGCTGTGGGTTTGCCTTTGCATGACAAAAAGGCTGACTCTTTTTATGGTTCAAGGTGTTTATTGTTGCAATATAATATACCCTTGGTTCACCATAGTTTGGTTTCAGGACGCTCCCTCCGCGCTGACCTAAGCTTGTCAGTCTAAACCCATTGTATGATTCGCAGAACCACGAAGAAGAAGGACAGGTTGCTTACCTGTAACAGTATTTCTTCGAGTGGTCATCTGCGAATACTACAATCCACCCGTCGCCCCTCAGTGTCCTGCTCCACTGGCTTCTTCCATCGCCTGCTTGGCGGAAAAAAAATTGCGGACTGGGGAAAAAGCGCGGGAGGCAGGGGCCTTATAACGGGTGGCGGGTTACCGCCAAAAGTTTCATATGTTGGGTAACTCTGCGTGCTCCAGTATTCGAGCAGCACTGCCGGCGCGTGAAACCCTTTGTTTGTATTCGCCGACCCCTTGACGAATACTGAACCGGCCAGTGATTGTGTCCATGGTCCGTTTGTGGCCTTTGTGTCCTACGATGGTGGCCGGCACTCGGCCCGCGTTGGCTCTTTTCCTGTCGCTTGATCTCGCCACTGGCATTTCATCCAGGTCTCCCCCATAATCCTATATCTGTGCATTTCATTTTTCTGCCCTAAGTGCAATACCTTACATTTCTCCATATTGAAGTTCATTTTCTTAGCTTTGGCCCAGCTTCCTAACCTATTAAGGTCGCCTTGAATCTTGATCCTGTCCTCTGGGGTATTAGCTACTCTTCCTAATTTGGTGTCTGCCAATTTGATAAGTATTCCCCCAATTCTGTCATCCAAGTCATTGATAAAGATGTTGAATAGCACTGGGCCCAGGACAGAGCCCCACTGGACACCCCACTGGTCACTTCTCTCCAGGATGAAAAGGAGCCATGGCTGACCATCCTTTGGGTTCGGCCGGTCAACCAATTACAGATCCATTTAACAGTTGCCTTTGTCTAGCCCACATTTTACAAGCTTTTTGCAAGAATGTCAAGGGGCAATGTCAAAGGCCTTACTGAAATCAAGAATACTATATCACCAGCATTCCCTTCATTTACAAGGTGGTCATTTTATCAAAGAAGGAGATTAGATTTGTCTGGCTTGACTTTTTCTCTGAAAACCCATGTTGACTTTTTATGATGATGGCATTGCCTTCTAGATTTACAGACTCTCTGTTTAAGGATCTGCTCCAGAATCTTCGGATTGATCTTCAGACTAACTGGAGGATCATTGTTGGGTCCTCTTCTTCCCCTTTTGAAGATGGGGCCTTGGGGTCTCGGAGGGAGGAGGGGCTTCCAGCCAGCAGCAAGCCCTCTTCTCTGTCCCAGGAAACAAGGCGGGAGGTGCCCAATGGCATCACCGACAGTAAGATCAGGAAGGGGCCCCCAAGGGCCACCTAGCCCTGCCCCGTTCTGCCACACAGGGACAGGGTGGCCAGGCTCATAACTGCAAAGGAGGACAAGGCACCACACAATGCAGGATATCTGAGGAAAAAGTGGGACATTACCAGATGAAAGCTAAAAGCATTCCTATACATATCAAGTCATGCTGCTGCTGCACAAAATGGAGGACCTTTTGGAATGCCTCCAGGGCAGAAAGCTGAAATGTAGGGCATGTCCTGGAAAAGGAGGCCATCTGGTCACCTTGTGCAAGGGTCCACAGCCACTCCCAAGAGATGTCCAGATTCCAACCCTTGTTTAGATCGCCCCAAGGCAGGAGAGGCCTCTTGTGGAGCAGCCCTTACAGCCCAGAGGTCCTTCCGAGAGTTGAATGGGAATCTCTTTCCTTCCCACCTGAATCGGCTGCATCAGGCCCCAGTCTCTGGAGCAGCAGAAAGCAAGCTTGCTCTGAGCCCTTCCCTCCTTCTTGCTCCCCATCCTGGATTGCAGCTTCCCGCCCCCTTTGCGCACACAGATGCAACCCACAACCCAGGGGGAAGGTGTCCTGAGGCTGGCTGTTGTGGGTTCTGCCCAGTCCCTGTGAGAGGCCACAGGGGCATCATCTTATAGAGCCCTGGCAGCGCAGGGGTTCAATGCCTGTCCTGCAGCCACTCATTCACAAAAGCCATAAGCTTGCCAGTTCAATACCAGCAAAAGGGCTCAAGCTTGACTCAGGCTGGCATCCTTCCGAGGAAGTGACTAAAATGAGCCCCCAGATTGTTGGGGGCAATCAGCCTACACTTTGTAAACCGCCAAGGGAGTGCTTAACTGCACTGATAAGCGGTATAGAAATGTACTTGCTATTGCTATTACTTGTCTGTTGGCTTGACAGCTGTGGCTGCCTGGGGGGAGAGTCCTCATTGGGGTGCCCAGCGTCAAAATGTCCACGGAGGCTGCCTGGCACAGCCCCCTACCATTGTTGCTGCTGCCCCTGTTTTCTTTCCTCTCAGGGGTGTTTTGGGTGGCCACTTTGTCTGTCCATTTCCCCATGGGGTGGAGGTGGGGGTGGAAGGGGCTGGCCAGGCACTGGTTTGGGGCAGTTTGGATTGGGGCAGGAAAAGGAGACACAAATGGCTTTAAACCCACTCTGGTGTGGATGGGCTTCCCTCCCACCCCCAAACTGCTGTACTGCCCCCTGATGTGTGGGGCAGCCCCAGCCGCCACCACCCGACCGCCTTCTGCTCTTGCAAATGCTCCCTCTGCCCCTCTGTAAATGTGGGGAGAGGCTTTGGCCCTTTGGGTCTGCTCTCATTTGGCTCTCTCTTTCCTCTCTGCAGACTCCTTCGTGAACAGCCAGGAATGGACCCTCAGCCGCTCGGTGCCTGAGCTCAAAGTGGTGAGTGCCTCCTGGGTCACAGGGGAGGGGGGCATGGTTTGGGGGAGGGCTGGGGGTCTGTTGCCATGGGAACAGACCTTTTTACTTGCCACCAAAGCGGGGGGGGGGGGGCGGGCCCCGGCCGGGGGGGGGGGGGGCTCAGCCAAGGAAGGGTCCCCAATGGATATTTTTTACAGGGGAGTGAATGAAAACTGGCAGCACATTAAAAGGTCTAATAAAACATACTAGATTGTGAACACAAAGTTATGCATTACGCGGGCGCGCTTTACGCGGCTTGAGCATACGCACTCAAGCCGCGGGGCGCGCGTGGGGCAGAAGGGGCGGCGCGTCCCATTCAATTGAATGGGTGCGCATGCCAGTTGCGCCCTGTGCGCTGCCGCGCCGCTGCGCCACCATGCACGAGCCCCATTGTTTGCAATGGGGCTTGAGCATAGGCGGAAATTGCCTTACGTGGAGGGATCCGGAACGGATCCCCGCGTAAGGCGAGGACCCACTGTAGTTAGAAATAGTAGTCAAATAGTGCTGCTGGGAGGGTGGTCTTCAACCCTTAGGGCTGTTTGATAAGCCCCCAAGCATCGGGGGGCTGCATCTGCCCCAAAGGGGCTGTGCGAGAGGAAGGGGGTCTCTTTCATCCCACGCAGTTGTCGTGATCCCACTTTGGCTGCCATCAGACATCACAACACTATGGAATCCTGAAATTTGTGGTTTGATGAGACACTGGTGCTGTCTGTCAAGGGTTCAAAATACCGTGCAACTACCAATCTTAGTACAGTGGGCTCTTGGTATTTGCTGGGGTTTGGTTGTAGGATCTCCCATGGATATCAAAACCAGTGGATGCTCAGGTCCCATTAAATACAATGGCATAGAGATGGTGCCCCTTGTATAAAATGACAGAATCAAGGTTTTCTGTTTGGCATTTACATCTATATATATTGACTTTTTCAAACCGTGGATAAGGAATCCGTGGATATGGAGGGCTGAGTGTATTCCATAGGATTGTGGGGCCTGATATCAGCCAAAATGGGACCGAACTGCTGCAACTGTGGCCCTGAAGGGAGTTCCCAAATTGCCCAGGGAGGGCTCTGACCCGGCTTTGCTCAGCTGTCTGTGAAGGGAAATGGCGCCACCTCCTGGGCGATAGCAGCACAGCAACTTGCCAGTGGCAAAAGAGCAAGGATCGCAGGCAGCCTGTGCGGCTCCTCGGTTCACCTCTGTCTTCTGCGAGGAGCAGGCTTTGTGTCCAGGAGCAGGAAGGGCTCATTCTCTCGTTCACTTGCCAGCTGGAGGAGCAGGCCAGGAGCACCCAGACTCTGCAGGGGCCAAGCCTTGTGCTTCTCTGCAGCCTCATGTGTGGCTCCTGCAGCACAGCACAGGATTGTGCTGCAGGACTGGGCTCAGATGATGTCTTCCAGCATGGCATGGGGGGCTTGGACGATGGCCCCTTGGGGTATCTTCTGACTCTAGGACTCTGTCTGATACTGTGACTGGCATGTCTCATGGCTGGAGGGGCTGGTGTGCCCCTCTCACCCCTGCCCTGACACATGGGGGGCATGAAGGCCCTAAGAGCCCCCTTCCTGGTCTGGTTCTGACCTCCAGCTGCAATTGCACCTTTGGGCTCAGTCTGCCAGGATGGGGGAGAGCAGGTGGGGAGCCGCAGATTGACTGGGAAGCTGGCTTTTACTGGGCAGCATCCAAAGGGAAGCCAGGAAGGAGTCTGCAAGACCTAATTTCTGGATCCTCTGGGGTTGTGGTGATGATTCCTTTGGATCCCACCTTTCCCCCATAAGAGGACTGATTGAAGGCATCTTACAATTACTAAAACTAGTACAGATTAAAAGCTGTACAAGAGCATCAAATGTTATTTAAAAATAATAAAACAATCTATAGACCTAAATCATTTTATAATCACTAAAAGATAAATACAGCAACACAGCACATCAATAAAAGAGTCCCTTCCTAAAAGGGTGACGGAATAGGGAAGTTTTTCCTTGCTGGCTGGGAGCCATCCTGTCTCCCCTGAGAGAGAGTCCTTGAGTCTGGGAGGAGCGTCCACCAAGAAGGCCCCGCTGTCCCCCGTTTTCCCACCAAATGAACCTGAGAACGTGTTGGAAAGAGAAGGGCCTCTCCACACGGAGCTCTAATGGGCTCATTTGGGAAGATGCGGTCCTTCAGGCAGCCTGGACCTAAGTCCTGCAGGGCTTTAGAGGTCGTAACCAGCCCTTTTCTATTGTGGCAGCCCCACCAGTGGAGTCCCAAACGGGGGGCTGTGTACTCCCTTTGACCAGCCTTAATTAACAATCTGGCTGCAGCTCTTCTGACCGTCTGAAATTTCAGAACAGTCTTCAAAGGTGTTACAGTAGTCCAAATGGGAACTGATCAAGGCAAGTGTCCCAAGGAACAGGGGCAGCTGGTGCACTGGTTTTCCCTGAGCAAAGGCCCTCCTGGCCGCAGCTGAGTCCAGGAGAGCAGCTAAGCTGCTGACCTGCACCTTCAAGAGGAGCGTAACCCCATCCAGCACTGGCTGGATCCCTGTTCCCTGACCTGCCTTTTGACTGACCAGGAGCACCTCTCTCTAGTCTGGATTATATTTCAGTTTGCTCTCCCTCGCCCAGACCATGGCCAACAGCACCGACAGCTCCCTTGGAGTTGGATGACAAGGAGAAATAGAGCCGGGCGTTGTCCATACACTGGTGACACTGGTCCCAGACCTCCAGACAGACTCTCCCTGTATTTTTCTACCCGTTGAATGAAAGAGAAGACTCAACAGACCCCTGCCCCAAAGGCTAGCGGCTGTGGAGTGAATCGGGAACATGGGCGCCTCTTCAGGAAGCACCTGTCAGTCAGTGCTTCCAAGCTTCATCCCGGCAAACCAACCCAGAACAAGAATGTCACGGCTGATAATATCTTGCCGCCACCCACCCCCTCTCTCTCATTTGGTTGCCACCAGTTCCTTTGGCAGGCCTGGCATGAAGCACACACCCCAATCCCCCACAAGAAAAGAAGGATGGGGCTGCCCCCCTTTCCCCCAAGCCCATTCGTGTGTCTGCTGTGTCCCCATCGCAGCTGTCCTCAGCCCAGCTTTTGTCTTGCAGGGGATTGTGGGAAACCTCTCCAGCGGGAAATCAGCTTTGGTCCATCGCTACCTGACAGGCACCTATGTCCAGGAGGAGTCCCCTGAAGGTGAGCCGGAGGGCAGACGGCGAGGGGGGAGCCTTGCAGGGGCAGCAAGGGGTCACCTCTGTACACAAGGATAGAACGTTTGTCAGCCTGTGAGTGTGTTGCCACATCGTTCACGCAGGGCTGAAAGCCTCTGTGGGTCTTGGTCCCTCCCATCCCTGTGGGCATTTCTGCCTGGGTTTCTCCATAAGTGGCCCTGGGTCTGCTTTCCCTGTCCTTCTCAGATAGGGCTGTGAAGGGAAGGGGGCCATGAGACAGTGCACCCTAATGCATGTGTGGGGGATTGAATGGATGCCTTCCTCTGGGTCACAATCACTTTTCCTTTGGGAGGGTCTGCACCACCCCCACCACCCTGCAATCTTCACGCGATGAGGAGGTGGACTGAATGGCCCCCCCCCCCAATTGGGGCCATTTGGGACATTGGGGCTGCTTCAGGACTCAGAAGTGACAAGTGGAGCTTTGGGTTTGGAAGAAAAAGCCACTTAAGGGAGCATGCAGTCCCTGCTGGGGGAGTGGGGCCAGCCCCCAGACCCACACAAGTTGGCCCCTCAGCCTAGTCACCAGAGCCACAGGGGCTGCTTTCTGACTCAAGACCTCTTGGTTGGTCCCTATCCCCTGTTTGGCCCATGGCTGCAGCTGGGATACAATGTAGGCTTGCGCCCCGGGGGGGAGGTGTTGAGGGGCCATGACCATCTCCGGCTGTGGTTGGGGGACCCAGGGGAGTGAATGCCTGTCGGGGGAGAAAGAGAGGACCCCCTCGCCCCTCTGAAACAGGACGCAAAGCCGAGGAAAGGGCCCTAACTTTGAGCCTGATGTTCTTTATCCTGCATCTCCAGGTGGCCGGTTCAAAAAGGAGATTGTGGTGGACGGCCAGAGTTACCTGTTGCTGATTCGAGATGAAGGAGGGCCTCCCGAGCTGCAGGTGAGATGTGGTCCTAGCCGAATCCCTTGTGCTGCCAGTGGGTTGGACTGGATGTCCCCTGAGGTCCCTTCCCACTCTGTCATGCTATAGCTCCCCCCAGGAGCGGCAGCGAGGGGGGATGGACCCATGAGCAGAATGGCTTTGAATGACCCTAAACAAGCCCTGGGGTGGGGGCTGCCCCCCCCTCTCTCTCTCTCTCTCTCGGGAACTGGAGTCAGGCCAGGGGCTATTCATGAGGGTCTCTGCCCCCCTGAGCCCCAATTCTGCAAGTCAGCCAGGGACGCCACGCAGAAGGTGGATCCGGCTTGTTTTCTGCTTTTAGGCAGATTACAACGTGAAGCAATGGTCTCGGCTCCACTTCAACATTAGAAATAACCTCCTTGCTGTCCAGCAGTGGAATATGGATGGCCTTGAAGGGTGGTGGGCTCTCTCCGTCCTTGGAGATCTTTAAGTGGAGGTTGGATGGGCATCTCTTAGGAGTGCTTTCCCTATGTGGCCGATGTGGGTCCAGCTACATCATCATCATCATCATCATCATCATCATCATCATCATCATCATAATTTATAGCCTGCCCAATCACAAGGAATCCAGGCGGGTTACAACAGTAAAAATAAAGATAATAAAATAAAATACAATAAAATTAAAGAGAGCGAAGTGAGTACATTCACTGTTAGGCCTGATGGAAGTTGGGCCTCTCTTTTTCACTCCCTCCCAGGTCTGATGATGATGATGATGATGATGATGATGATGATAATGATGATGGGATGGAGGGAGGGAGGGCTCTTCTTCTTGAGGCAAGGATTTTATTTTAATTAATTTTAATTTAATTCTTCTCATTAAATTTAAGAGAAGAATTGGTGGACAGAGTGACATAAGTCATAGTAAATGGGGAGTAGAACTAGGTAGGGAAGGCTGCCGGAAGAGATCCGTCTTAAGAGCCTTCTTAAAGGCTGTAAGAGTAGAAATGTCGCGGATCTCCTTCGGCAGGTCATTCCATCGCTTCGGAGCTGCGATGGAAAAGGCCCTCTGGGTGACTGAACTTAGCCTAGATTTTATTGGCTGAAGTAGATTCTTCCCCTTCGAAGACCTTAGACCTTGGGGTCCCTTCCAACTCTTAAGATTTCCCAATTCTCTCCTCTCTCTCCAGTTTGCAGCCTGGGTGGACGCAGTGGTCTTTGTCTTCAGCCTGGAGGACGAGATCAGCTTCCAGACCGTCTACAACTACTACTTGCGCCTCTGCAGCTACCGCAACACCTCCGAGGTGCCCATGGTGCTGGTGGGCACCCAAGGTGAGCAGGGGGGTGCGGGGGCTGTGGGGGAACACCTGGGGGTGGAAGCAGGTGGTCTGCCCTTTCACTTTACCCTGGGATGCCCCCCCACCCTACAAGTGTGGGCTGCACCACTGCAGAGTGCAAGGGATGTGGGGGTCCCACGAGGGAACACTCCCTGAGGCCTATTAAAATGGAAGTGGCCACACGCAGAAGCCAGGTAACCCTTTCGTCAAGACACAAGGGCTGGACCCCTCCCCAAGGCTGACCCTCCCTGGGCAGGAACCTCTTGGTCAGGAGTATGTGGATGTAATGCAGTGGGGGGGGGGTGTGCTGCCCTGAAGAGAGGGGGCAGTGTGTCTCTGTGGTTCCTTCAGTAGTGCTAATGGCAGCCCCTCACCCTCCTCAGAGCAAGAAAACTGAGCATGCCTGGGGGAGTTGCAGAAAACTGAAGCCCCCCCCCCCCATTTCTGTGCACACTTAGTGCAAGAGTGAGAGTGTGTTGGAGCTCCCCCCAGTTCTATGTGCAGACAATGCCCCCCACCCCGGCAGCATGGGGGCAGTGGGTCCTTGGCCCCCGGGGGTCCCTGGCTTCCTTAGGAGGGGAGGGGTGTGGGGTGGGTGCTGGCCCTCAGGGCCCATCCCCCTCTCTGACTGGCTGCTGACCGTTTGCCCACTGCAGATGCCATCAGTGCCACCAATCCCCGGGTGATAGATGACTCCCGGGCCAGGAAGCTCTCCAACGACCTGAAGCGCTGCACCTACTACGAGACGTGTGCCACCTACGGCCTCAATGTGGAGCGGGTCTTCCAGGACGGTAGGTGCAAGGGGGCAGGAAGGGGGCCCGGGGGGTGCAGGGGGGCCGGCCGGCTGTGGCTCACACACTTCAGTCACCTTTTCTTCCGGCCGGCTGCTGCACCAGGTTCCAGAAGGTTCCTTTCGCCAAGCAGCAGTTTCCAACCTCTGCAGTGCTTTGAAGGGCTGGGGAGGGAGAAAGTGGGTGGCACCCACCCACCCACTCACCCGCCCTCAGAGATGGGTCCCTCCTTGAGGAGGAAGGAAGTCCATTGCCCAAGCAGCACCCCCTTCCTCCCACTGCCCTCCTCCCGGATGGCCTGACCTCCTTCTCTCCCTCCCCTCCCCAGTGGCCCAGAAGGTGGTGGCCCTCCGAAAGAAGCAGCAGCTCTCCATTGGCCCCTGCAAGTCGCTGCCCAACTCACCCAGCCATTCCTCCGTCTCGGCCTCCTCCATCCCCTCCGTTCACATCAACCAGGTGAGGAGGGGGTCCTGTGGGGAGGAGGTCCTTCAAGGGGCCCAGAGGACTCCCTCCAAGAGAGGGAAGAGCGGGGAGGGGAGGGGGCTTGGGGTCTGTCCTCAGACCCCTTCCAGCTACCACTCTGGGCTCCCCTCCCCCATGCCTCAGCTTCCTTCCTGGCAGACTGGTCTTTGCCCTGACCCCCCTCCAGTGTCCCCTTCTGGCAGCGGGGATCTGCCATCCCTTTCTGGCGTTTGTGTGTCTGTGAAGAGAAGGGTGTGATGTCAGGAACCTTTGTTGAAAAGCGTTGTTGCCTTTATTAGGTCAATGAGGCAAGGTATGCGTTGTGGAGTAGATGGAATAAGGCAAGGGTCTGTTGGGAGGGTGAGAGCATGGAATGTCGGGAGAGGCTGGTGATTGGCTGGCCCTCTGGGGCGGGGTTTTGAAAAGGCTGATGGTTTTTGCAGTGAGTCCGCTGGGAGTTAGAGTCAGGGTCGGAGCTGGGGTGCGAGTGAGGGGCAGTGGCAGGTGTGGGTTAGGGTCAGGGTTCATAGGTATTGAACTGGTCTTCTGTTTAATAAATCATTGCTTTGGTATTATTTCCTTCTCAGAGGACGCTACAAAGGAGAAACTGGGAAGCCTGTGTTCATGGTGTCTCTGGTGGCAGCCATTAATTCACGGTGGTGGTTTCTGGGGGGGGGGGTTCACACAGACAAATAGCAAAAGTACATTTCTATACTTAAGCACTCCCTCAGCGCTTTACAAAGTGTAAGCTAATTGCCACCAACAAACAATCTGGGTCCTCATTTTAGCCACTTCCTTGGAAGGATGCAGTCCTGACAAAGACTCTCCCTTGGACCACAAGGGCATCCAAAGGGTCCCAGGGAGGGTCTCTGCCTGCACCCCACTCCTGCCCTCACCGATTGTGGGGTTCTCTGCACTCAACCCCTCAAACGGAAAGCCTTCTATGGCGCTCGCTACAAACGGTCAGCGTGAGAGACTTCCCTGACCCCCGCCTCTGCCAGTTGTGGGGCCAGTCTAAATGCCCTCAAGGTTCCTATGAGGATTTATACTGTTTTTATCCCTGGCTGGAGGCCCTTTCCACCTTCAATCCTGCCGCCACAAACACCTAGGCCACATAGGTGTATGAAAAGCAAACCCAAAAGCTCCTCTTACTTACAGAGATTAAACATAAAGCAGCCTGTTACTTATATAGAGCACCACGCTCTCCTCACAGCCAGCTCAGACCCTTTCCAACCACTCAACCTGGACCCCTTTCTCTCCCTCCAACCCTCTCAGAGGCACTTCGGCTTGCCCTCTTCTCAAACCCCACGCAGAACCTACCTGCGCACTCCAGGCTCAGTTGCCCCCTCCGTCCCCAGCGCCTCTTCCTCCTCACAGTGCCAACCATGCCACCCTTCACTCTGTGGTGCTGGTTTTAAAGGAGGCGATTCCATGTATCTCTGCACTCTTTGAGCACACTGCTCCTTCTTGGCTTCTTGCTGCATGTTTTAGTCAGTTGAGTCAGGCCTTTGCATATTTCCTCCAACATGTCAGACAAGTCAGGGCCACCCTCAGTGGACAGAGAGACACGTGAGGGCCAGCACTCCCTGGTCCGGCGTGGCTTTGGCCGGTTGGCACATACAGCATCACTTTGGTCTTTGCTTCTTCCCCCAGATGTGGCCTACGTCACGGTCCCTGATGGCCAAGGGTCCTTCCCAGCTTTTGTGGTGCTTCCTGGAAATGTTGGCCATGGCTGAGCCCGGTCCATGCCTTCCTGCAATGCCACAACACTCACGGCCATTGCTGAGCCTCTTTCTGAACCCCGTCCCATTTGGCACTGCTGGCACCTTGGCTGGCCTGCCTTTTCTTCCCATGGATTCTTCCTACATGGCAGGAGTCCCCTCACTTTCCTCTCAAACATTAATTCAGAGCTATTGGGGGGGGGGATTCTGCGGACTCTTGAGGAACTTCCTGCCATCAAGCAGGAAGCATCCCAGCCACTCATCCCAGTTACTTGCACAATCTTGTCTACTGGATTTAATTGGGCCTTTTAAAATGTAGTTGGGCCAGGAATGGCTGGATGGTCAATTCTGGTTTTGAGGCATTTCCAAAGGCGCTGTGAGGTCGTCTCACTTAAGAATCTGACCCTCCTGGAGGTTTCCACCAAAGCCACTTCCACGAACCACGCGTGGCCACTTCCGGGAGGCTTGCAGTTGGGATAGGTATGTAATCTGCCATGTATAAACTAGCTCTTAGGGCTGTTGGATGCTATTCCTGCGGAAGTCTTTTGCTTCCTCCTTGTTGGTTGGAGTGAGTGAAGCTACATGGGGATCTGCCTCTCTTCCTGTGGTCAGTTTCTCGCCACCTTTTCTTCAGCTGGTGTACTGCTGGCCGCAAGATGCTGCGTCTCTTGAATCTTTTCCTCGATCTGCTTACCAAGCACTGCATTCTCTGAGCGAGAAGATATATTGTCACCCTCTGCCTCCCAAGTTTATCTCAGGAAATGCAGTCTTTTGCCCTCTAGTGCCAACATCTATCTGGGCATCCTGTCCCGTCCGATCCACACCTACTACGGGATCTGCCTGGTCAGAAGTAGCACCCGCTTCATAGGTTCCCCCTTCCCATTGCCGAGAATGTCTTCTTGCCTCGGCCCTCGGAGTCTCCCTGGATGCCTTTAATGCTTGTGGTTTTGGGAGGGATGATGCCCGAGGTAGGCATTAAACGTTCTCCCTCACCAAAGTTACATCAGCACCTCTATCTAAGGTAACCCAGCATTTGTTGTTACTCAGTCGCTCGGCGCTGAAATTCTTTCCGGTCTTATTGTGAAGAAGAGCACTTTCTTTGGTGGTCTGAGGGGCATCTGGCACTTTGTGCAGCTTAACTGAAGCAGTAGCAGCACCTGGAGCCTGTTTCCCTCGCAGCCATATCGAAGAGGACCACATTTAAAACAAGTCTTTCTTGCATCATTGTGAAACAGAGGCTTAGCTTGTCCTCCCGGCCTAAAGGGGTTTGTCTTGTTCTCATATTTTAAAGTTCGACATGCAGCTTTTCCCTCTGGACGCTTGGCCTGCCCCCTTCCAGCCATTCAAAGCCAATGACCTGCTGGCTCCTTCTCTCTTGGAATTTTCTTTCTTGAGATCCATTAGATCTCCTCCTTCCTGCCCCGGGGGGCTTCTGGGTCCATGGAGAGAGGGGGGGGGCAGAATCCACAAACCCCGTCTCCCCTGCCTTCCCCCCCCAAACCCCCCCCTCCCTCCAGGCCAGCCCTGGCCCCCCCCCTCCCTCCTCCCTCCCTCCCTCCCTCCCTCCCTCCCTCCCTCCCTTCCTGGTTTGGAGCAATGGTCAAGCGTTTCCAGCAGTAAGGCCAGGAGGCTGGCCTGGTTGGTGCAGGAGAGTCTGGGGTGGGGGGCTTCCTTATGGTCCCACAAGAGACAGCACCCCTTTGGTGTCTCGGAGGCGTCTCCCTTTTCCTTCCATTGGGGCAGGCTCTTCACAACTGTTTCAGGGGGGTCGGGGGGGGGGGGCAAGTCCTTGTGTTCTCATTGTTCTGTTTAAATGCTTTTAAGCTGTTTTAAATTAGTGCTGGTTTTCCTAGGACAGCTTATTTAATTGCTTTGTAATGGTTTTTGTTATGATTGCATGTCAGCGGTGTGTTTGCTTAGTCTGTGTGTCAGCTGCCCCAAGCCCCATGTCTGGAGACAGGCAAGATAGGGATCCTAAGGTGGCAGACCCTACCCCCTTCCTCCTTCCCCACAGGCGGCCAACGGGAGTGGGGCCTTCAGCGACTACTCGTCCTCCGTGCCCTCCACCCCCAGCATCAGCCAGCGGGAGCTGCGGATCGAGACCATTGCCGCCTCCAACACGCCAACGCCCATCCGCAAGCAGTCCAAGCGCCGGTCCAACATCTTCACAGTGAGTCCCGGCCCGGTGGGGGAGGGGGGCTTCCAAACCGTCTTTCAGTGAGTCAGGCTGCGTTGTGCGGGGTGGGTTCCCGGCCTCCTTGCCCCCCAGGTGCCCAGGGCAAAGGACTGGCACACGGCTGGCCTTGCCAGGGCGTTCCTGCAAGCCCTGAGGTTTCCCCTACGGTTTGATGACCATCAGAAGTGCCTTTGCACTGCAGGGGCCTTAAAGGGTGGGGAGGGGGCTTCAGGATGAGACCCTGGGAAATGCCTGTCTGTTTTGGCAGAGGACAACAACAGCAAGCGGAGCTTGGAAGGGAACCCAAGGAAAAGAAGGGGCAATGTCTCCGGTCAAGCTTGTTCTGCTGGAGACTGTGCACCTGCTCATGCTCTGCCCCGACTGGCAGCCTTTTCTTTAGGAGGGAGCAGCCCCCAAATGGTTGGGAAGAGCCCTGTCCCCCTTTCTCATTGCTGGGTGATAAGTAGTGGCATGGAAAGGAACCAGGGTTGCCAGATTGAAGACTGGAGGGGGCTCCTCTCCCTTTGACAACTGTGTGCAAGAACAAGGAGTGCCTGCCAGACCGCTGGTGGGGGGAGGAGCCCCTTCTTTTGGCAATCCTACAAGGAAAATCCCACCCCCCTTGTTCTTTTAGTCCAAAAGTGTACCAGTTGGGGGCCTTCCCTGCCCAGAGTAATTAAGGTCCAAAACACACTGCAGAAATAACCCAGTTTGAGACCGCTTTAACTGCCCTGGCTCGATGCTAAGGAATTCTGGGAGCTGTAGTTTTGAGAAACATTGAGCCTTCTCAATGAGAGACCTCTGGTGCCACAATAAACTGCAATTCCCAGGATTGCCTATTACTGAGCCAGGGCAGTTAAACCGGATTATTTTTGTAGTGTGTTTTGGACCTAAATCCACTTTCCTTTTGAGATCTGTTCAGTGCAAGAAAATGAACCTTGCTTGACTTTCATCTTTCACATGTCAGCTGTGTTCCCCATTGGATAGGATTATAGTAAGAGTTTTTGTCCATATTTCGGTGGGGGGGGGAATAGCTTACAAGGGTTAATGCTTTTCCAAGTGGACTTTTGTGGTGGGAAATGCATGCCCCTTCCCCAAATGGGCCTTGCAGCTGTCCTGCCCCTCTTTTCTCCAGAGCCTCCCCGCCAAGAAGCAGCAAAGGGGGCTCTGGGGGGTGGCAATGGTTGGGGGCCTTTGGGGGAACCACAGGATCAGCAGGAAGGGAAGGTTTTCTTTGTGGAGGGAGGCTTTATTTGTAGGGGGGCGGGTCGTGGGAGTTGCTGCTGCTCCTCCTTTTCAAAATCTCCAATTGTAGGGCTCTCTGTGCACCAACTGTGCACCCCATGGAGACCCCCACAAACGCAGGCACTGGTGGGCTGCAGGGGTGTGTGTGTCGGGGGGGGGTGAAACAGGCCTGGGGCTAGAGGTGGGGCATTGTGTGGGGTGCATGGCTGGCGGGGGCTTGGGATCTTGTTTCTGATGGTTTCTGCCAGCTGTGCTGCATTCTGCAAACAGGCCTGGCAGTTGGCCCAGCGACCTGCTGGCAGTGACCCAAGCATTGTGGGTGCCATCACTGCCCCCTCTCCCTCACAGCGTGGCAAGTCTTGCTTGCATAAACACTGCTCCCCCTTTTCAGCTCCTTCCCTACAAGTGGGGTGGGGTGACGGAGGCCTCATCCGGCCACAGGTTTTGTTCTCTCGTGTGCCCCTCTTGCTTTGGTGCCCCATTGCACACGCCCGCTCCCTCCCCCGCTGCTCTGCTTGCCCCGCTTTCTTCTGTTCCAGTTTGGTTCTGCTGCTTGGGGGTCTCCTGGGGTTTTGGGGCCAGTGGCGTTGCGCTCGCCTGCTTGCTCACTGCCTGCTCACTCACTCGCGTGCTCGGCTTTTTGGCTGCCCTGGGTGGCCTCTGTTTGGAATGGCTTGCTATCACCCCCCCTGCCCAGCTCCCCCCCCCCCCCCATCCCCATGGATTTGCATTGGAACAGGCTTATGCTGATGATGTTTGTTCACTACCACTCGCAGGGGGTGAGTGTGGCACACTATTACATGCCTTCCCTTCGGTTTGAGAGTGGGATATTGGCAGTGGGGTGTGTGTCAGTTGTCACTGGGGTGGGGAAGAGAGGGGAGGCTTGGTTCCTCTTGCAAGGGGGTGCCCCTACCCCACTGGCCTTCCTGGCCTGGCTCGTCTCCTTCCTTCCTGCCCCGTCCCTTCATGTCTGTGCACTGCCCCTTTCGGAGGCTGGCTCCCCATGGCTGCTCCCTTTGCCTCCCTAAACCTCCTGCTGCCCCCCTTCCCTTCAGCTTGGGTTGTGATGGGGAGCTGGTGCTATTTGTGCCTCTGGCCAGCAGGTGGAGACAGGCTCCCACTTTCTCTCCGTCTGGTCCTTCCCAGAGAGACGCCTCTCCTTTCTCTCTGATGCTGATTCTGATGATGCTGATGCCAATTACTATGCCTATGCCAGTGGGCTCTGGTTTCCTGTCACTCGCTGGTTATGTCTTTTCCTGTGCCTTGCCCCTGACAGACAGACAGACAGACAGGGAGTCAGTCCTCTGTTTTCTGAGTGTAACATGCCAAACTCTTTATTCTTTCGATATTTGCAGATATGTGCCAATGTTTCCAACTTTTCATCAACCAAAAGGCCTTTTCAACTCCTTCCAAATTAGAAGATCCAGGTGGCTCCCCAGCAGGCACCTCAGTACCAATTCTCTCACTTTTCATTGCCTCTCCAGGGCCGGATCAGGGACAGGCACTGGGAGTGAGCTCAGATTAGCCGCGGCGGCGGCCGGCCTGCCTGCCCTCCCTTCCCCGCCGCTTGGGCTCCCTACTCCTACTCCTACTCCTCTTCCTCCTGGAGACTCGCAGGAACCTCTAACCCCTCCTTAGCCCCCTCTGTGTAAAGTCTCTGAGAGAGCCTGCGCCTGCACAGTCTGCCGGCCGGGACTTTGCTGGGCCAGACGTCCGCGTGCTGCGTGTCGCAGAAGGGCACCGGGAGAGGAGGACCAACTGAGCCGCCCGGAAGCGCCAGGAGATGAAGGGACCAAGGGATGCTTTGCTGCTGCCGCCGCCGCCACCACCACCGCTGCCGTTAGCGCCTGCTACTTGCTCTCCGGCTCTTCCCTTCCTCCTGCATGGATTCCTCCTCCTCCTCCTCCTCCTCCTCCTCCTCTTCTTCTTCTTCCTCCTCTTCTTCCTCCTCTTCTTCCTCCAGAAAGAGCAGCTGTCTCCAGCTCTTTGGGTCTCCTTCTCTTCTGAATTCCTCGCTTTGGGACGAGGGGGCTGCCAGCTCCTTTCTGGCCCCTCTTGAGAGTGCAGGTACTTCCAGCCGGCTGGCCTGATGGACAGAAAGACAGACAGAAAGACAGACAGACAGAAGGGCTTGTCAGACTGATGGACAATTGCCAAGAGCCAAAGGCTGTTCCCTTCCTGCCATTCTTGTGGTTTTGAATGTATCGATTGTGCTCCATGCTGTGACTTTCGCAATATCTTCCACTATCTCTCAAGCATCTTTGATGGATTGCTTCTCAGCGGACTGTAGCTCTCCAGCATTATTTATTGATCCAGTTATTTATTAAGATGATGGTGGTGGTGGTGGTGGTTTTGGTGGTGGTGGTGGTGATGATGATCTGGAGTTTTTGCGCTCTCTCCTTTTCTCTCTCTCTCTCTCTCTCTCTTTCGCTCTCTTCTCTGAAGAATCTTGTTCTCAGTGTAAACTTGCTGTTTCTTGTTGATGCTCTTTTGTAAGGGGCTCGCTGTGGCCCAGTGACATCCGCGACTTTGTATGGTGGTGCCCGTGTGTTCACCAAATAAACGGTTGGATTAGTAGGGCTGGTGCCTTTCTTTCTGGGCTTTGCCGCCACTTCCGCTTCCGCTTCTGCCGCTGCTTCCGTTTCCGCTTCTGCTTTCATCCAGGCTCGCCCCATTGCACCCCATCCCACCCCATCTCACGCTGCTCCTGTCTGTCTCCACCCCCCTTGGGCTTGGGGAGCAGAAGCCAGGCCAAGCCCCCGCCCCCCAAACGCTACCCTCCGGCCACATGGGGTCCTCTCCCTGGCCCTCTGACCGCCCTGGCCCTGCCCTGTCCCGGAGCGCTAATAGCTGCCTGCCTCTTCCTTTGCTTCTTGTCTTCCAGTCGCGGAAAGGCACGGACGTCGAGCGGGAGAAGAAGGCGCCCGAGTGCAAGGGGGACACCATCGGCAGCGGGAGGGCCATCCCCATTAAACAGGTGCGTGGGGCCCCTTCCACCCACCCACCCCACTGGGAGCGGGGCTGGCAGGCGCGCCCATCCCCCTTATCCCCCAACCCCAACTCTTGGGGGCAGGAGAATCTGTGTTGCCGGGCCCATTGTCTTCCTCCATGTTAAGTGCGGCCGTAACCTGCTCTGTGTGTGTGTGCATGTGTGTACAAATGTGGTGCCAGGGGGAGTGGACTTCTGCTGCATCAAGCCCCTCCATGCTGACTGTAGAACTCTCTGAGGACCCATCATGCTTGCTTCTTTGGGGCTCTATGGAAGGGTTGACAAAGGGGCTGGAAAAGGATAGAGTGAAGTAAGAGCAGGATGCTTGGGATGCAGGCTTTGCCCCACATGTCGGGAGCATGGTTTGGGGGCATCGTTCCTCTTTGTTTGTGGTCCACACATGGTAAGACATTGCCCACTCATTGTCTTTCCAGGGGTCTTCTGGTCAGAAAAGGTGGCTGCGGGGCAATGGAGGGGGGGCTTTGGCTCCATACTAGCCAAGTGTCTGGTTGGGCTTCAGATTGGCCTGTACTCCAGTTCCCATGAGGCCCAGGCTGCATGGTCAGTGGTAGTGATGATGGGAGCCAAAGTCCATCAGCATCCCCCCTTCCTGCCCTCAAGCCTCCCATCCTCTGAAGGGCAACTAGTGTGTGATGGGGGAGGCAAGGTTGGCAGAAGTGCCAGGAGAGTTCTCCTGGAGAGCTGCCCTTGCGGACAAAAGAGGAGCGGCCAGCTGGTCTTAGGGGCCACAGGAGCTGCCCAGCCAGCCCACTTGGCTGCCTGGGTCTGATTTGGGGGTGCAGAGTCGGGTGGGAATGTCTTGTTTGGAGCAGGTGGCAGAGAGGGGTGGGGTAGGGAGCTGTGGGGCTCTTCCATGGGGCACCAGGGCAGCTCCCCCCAGCTCTGTAGATGTGGGATTTGTGGCACTGGCTCTCCCCAGCCCCAACCCCAAACTCCAAAGGGATTTTGGCAGAGGAAGGAGAACCCAGTGGGGAAGAGGGGGGCAGTGTGAGGCTCTTCCACAGACAACCCCCCTAGTCCCCCCCCCCCATTACTAGCTGGCTGTCCAGGCCTTGCCTTGCCGTTCCACAGAGAAGCCATGAGCCAAGGGGAGGAGGGTCCTTGCTGTTCCAGTTCCAGCCTCAGGTGCTTCTGCCAGCCCTCTCCCCCCCTCGCCCCAGATGCCCAGCCAAATGAAGGGCTTAGAAGTGGGCCTGGCTGGGAAGTGGGGGTCCTCTCCTCTGGGAGGAGGGAGTAGGGGCAGTGCTGTTCTGGCCTCTGTCTGGGCCGCCTGCCTCCCAACCCTTGGCACTTTCAGGGGAGCCCTCCTTGTCCCGCCCCACACACCCGCCCCCCCCCCCCCCCCCGCCTTCTCTGGCTCCTCCTGGGCCGGGTGGCTTCTCCTTCTCAGAGGGAGCTGGGATCATGCTGGGAGCTTAGATTACATTTAAATTGTCATTTGCATTTTCCAATCAATACGCGACTTTACAATTAAGTTTGGTGTTAAAATTCTTAGCGAAAAGTGAGTGGAAGGGAGATTTGTGGAGCAAACGAGTCCTGTGGGGGCTATTGCTGCTCCCTGCTTCATTACCCAGCATATTGCTCCTGCCGCCGTCGCCACCACCGCTGCCCCCCCCCCCCCCCGTTGTTGCTGTTCCCACATGTGCCACCATCGCCAATGCAACCATTGCAGCCTCATCCAGGCCCCGTTTGGCCAGCTGGTCGACGGAGAAAGTGGCCCATGGTTGCAGGAACACGGGAGGAGGGAGGCCTCCTCAGTCCCTCCCAGAGCCTCCCGCAGCAGCAGCCTCCTTGCGCCGTGGGGCAGCTGGGAGGTGTCTGGTCTTTGGGGCAAAGGAGGGCGAGGGTGAGATGGAGAGGGAGAGAGAGAAGGGAGGCCCAGAGACAGGAACCCACCTGCCCTGCCCCTATCCCTTGAGCAGCAGATGAATTTGGGGGACAGAGCAGGAGCCTCCTCCTCACTGTGGTATCTGTGGGATCAATCAGCAGAATGGTGGGTCCCCAGTGAGGTGCCCAGTGCTGGATGAAAGCTATAGGAAAAGACATTCCAGCTCAACATTAGGAGGAACATCCTGAGAGTAAGGGCTGTTCGACAGTGGAACACACTCCTTCCTCAGAGTGTAGTGGAGTCTCCTTCCTTGGAGGTCTTTAAGCAGAGGCTGGATGGCCATCTGTCAATGGCGATGCTTTCATGGAATCATAGAATCGTAGAATTGGAAGAGACCCCAAAACGGGCCATCCAGTCCAACCCCATTCTGCCATGCAGGAACTCTCAAACAAAGCATCCCCATTGACAGATGGCCATCCAGCCCATGCTTAAAAACCTCCAAAGAAGGAGACTCCACCAAATCTCCACTGAAGGTATGTGTTCCACTATCAAACAGCCCTTATTGTCCGGAAGTTCTTTCTAATGTTGAGGTGGAATCTCTTTTCCTGCAGCTTGCATCCATTGCTTTGGGTCCTGTTCTCTGGAGCAGCAGAAAACAAGCTTGCTCCCTCCTCAATATGGCCTCCCTTCAAATATTTAAACAGGGCTATTATCATATCACCTCTTAACCTTCTTTTCTCCAGGCTAAACATCCCCAGCTCCCTTTGGACACGCTCCAGTTTCTCAATGTCCTTTTTGAATTATGGTGCCCAGTACTGGACACAATATGGAGAGTTCCTGCATGGCAGAATGGGGTTGGACTGGGTGGCCCTTGCGGTCTCTTCCAACTCTATGATTCCTGCCCATGCAGAGTGACCAGATGTACTCCTAGCCACCACCAAGGAGGAAGGGGCAGCACAAAATGTAGGACATTTAAGAAGAATAGAGATGTTTACCCAAAAAAGACTAAAAACATGCCTATAAATATAAATGAATGCTTCTTGGTTGTGCCTTCCTACCTGGCAGATGGAGTTGGGCTGGATGGCCCTTAAGGTCTCTTCCAATGCTGTGATTCTGTGATTCTTAGTTATGCCCAAAATGGAGGAGATGTTGGAATTCCTCTTGGACAGAAAGTAGAAATGTAGGGCATATCCTGGGAAAGGAGGACATCTGGTCAACCTGTGCCCAAGCCAAGGATGGGCAGCTGTTGACACTCTCCCTCCCTCTCTCCCTCCCTCCTTCCCTCCCTCTGTCTTTTTGAAATGAGTGGGGGGTTGAACATGGGGAGCCCCTCTGACAGCCAGGAGGAGCCCTACTCCTGTGGTCAGTTGCCACCACTCCCCCAAAGGAGCCACTGGGAAGTGCAACCGGGCACTCTTGCTGATGGCAAGGGCCCAGAGTAACGGGCCCCTCTGGTCACTGGCTGGCCAGCACCAGGAAGGGGGCAGTGCTGGCCTTGGCAAGGTGGGGCCAGGCCTGCCTCAGTTGGAAGAGCTGGGCTCCTCCCAAAGTGTTTGGCCTCACTTGTGGGTCACTGCGGTATGGGCTGTGGGGCAGCGGCCCTCGCAGTGGGGTCAGTGCTGACCTTTCTGGCCAGTTCTACCCCAGGTGGTGGGAAGTGGACCATGGGAGTCCTGGGGCTTGGATCTTCTACAGGGAGGGGGCTGGGCAAGGGTGGCATTTGGGCTCACGGAGTGGCTTGAGCTGGAGACCTTTTCTGGGTGCTTCTGGCTGCCCCAAGAGAGGGCACCAACAGTCCCAAAAAGCTCACTGGCCCTTTTGTCTCCAAGGGCTGCCCCTGAGAGAACAAGGCACCCTTGCAGGTTGGCCACTGGGCACGTGGCAGAGTGGCAACCCCATGGGTTTGGGGGAGTGGCCACTGTGGCACTGTTGCTGCCACCATCTCCACAGCCCACATCCTGTCCCCTTTGGCAGAGGGGCTCTCTGGCAGTCCCGCTCAAGGCCCCCCTGTGCCCACCCCCACTGGGAGAGGAGAAGGGTTTGGTGGCTTTGGGAGCTGCTGAAGAGGTTGAGGCTCTCACTTCTTTCCTTCCTCCCCCCCCCCCCCCGCAGGGGGTCCTCCTGAAGCGCAGCGGGAAGTCCCTGAACAAGGAATGGAAGAAGAAGTATGTGACGCTCTGCGACAACGGGGTCCTGACCTATCACCCCAGCCTCCACGTGAGTCCCCCGCACAGACGGACGGATGGGCAGGAGGGGCTCCGGGGCTCCAGGGAAGAAGGAAGTCAGCTGTGCCATGCCTGCCGCTCGGCTCTTTGTCACCAGTGCTGGGACAAGTGTGCGGCTGCCGCCTATCCGTCTTTGTCGCCTCCCCGCCAGGGTGCTAATGGCGGCTGGGGCTGCTGCTCACTCACTCTTGAGCACACTTGGCTGTGGAAACCTGGAGCCACCGCCACAGAGGCACCTGTGGCACAAAAGGGCCGAGGCGCAACTCTCGTGGCACTGGGGGGGTACGTGAGGCTGGCAGGTCCTGCCCCCCCCCAGCCTGATCTCTTGGGGGCTCACTTTGCCCCTTTCCCCCAAGCCAGCCAACAGTTATGGGGGGGGCACACACTCTGCTTGAAATCATAGAATCATAGATAATTAGAGTTGGAAGAGACCCCAAGGGCCATCCACTCCAACCCCCTGCCATGCAGGAAATCTCAGTCAAAGCATCCCCAACAGATGGCCATCCAGCCTCTTTGAAAAGACCTCCAAGGAAAGCAGCTCCACTACACTCCAAGGAAGGAGTGTCGAACAGCCCTTACTGTCAGGAAGTTCCTCCTAATGTTGAGCTGGAATCTGTTTTCCTGGAGCTTGCATCCATTGGTCCGGGTCCTGGAGCAGCAGAAACTAGGACCCAGAACAATGGATGCTTTGCAAATCGTGAGGCCTGGATCTGCTCTTCTGGTTCCCATTTCATGTGTCTGAATGCAGCAGGGGAGGAGTGTGCCTCTCAGAGATCTGGAGGAAGGCCTTATGCTCCAGCGGAGGGGGCTTCTCTGCCCATCCTTTTGGCCATTTGCAGCTTTTCCCAGCCTCAGCTCTCCCACCAGTTGACCAAAATACTGCAGGCTAGGCAGCCAACCAACTCAGGACAACTACAACAACCCCCTGAAATGTTGTGTACCAGAATGGGAGCAAAATAAGGGAGCAGGAAGGAATGGGCGAAGCTTGGGGAGGAGAGGGACTTGCTTGTCTTGTGAGCTTCTGGGGGGCAACTCTTTGGCAGCTGGGGGGGGGCAGTGCCATGACTGTACCGCCTTCCTCCTCCTCCATGCTCAGAAGGGCCCCTTCGGCCCCCATTCCCCACCTTGCCCTCTGCAGTGGTCAGCCTTGCTTGAGCTGGCCTGGGATCCTCTGCGACCCCAGCCTTTCTCCCCCAGCCCCCCACCTGTCCGTATGAACCCTCTGCCCCCCCCCCAGGAGCAGCAGCAGCAGAGAAAGGGGGAGGGGGGAGGGAAGGAGGGGGAGGGAGGCACCTCCCATTTTGCAGCCATTGAAGCCATTCACACAATCACCTTCTGTTAATTCTATCTGCAACATCAATTAAATTGTTTGTAGAAGCTAATTGAATGTGGCTTAATCACACATCTTAATAGCTTTCCACGCTTTGAACTCGTTGTTAATTCCAGTAATAAAATGAAATGAGAGAACTGGCTGGGTAATTAGCGAGGAGGCTTGGGAAGAAATTGCTGTTTTATGGCAGGCAATAAAGGCAGCGCGTTGGTGACCGTGGCGGGTCGGTTGCCGCTCGCATCCGCCAGACGGGCAGCCCAGCCCTCGCGCCAGCCCTGGTTCTGCTGAGGCAGCAGGGGAATCCTCACAGGCTGCACTGTGCAGCTGGGTGGGCATCCAGCCTTCATCCTCCTGGGGGCCGAGGGAGCCCTGCTGCAGGGCCCTGGATACGGGAGCATGGGGCTGCCCTGCTTGCCTTGGTGGCTGCCCCGCTGGCACCAGTATCCAAGGAGGAGGGGCTGAGGGTGGCCTTGGTGTTGTGGCTGTGCTGGGTGACCTCCTGGGGAGCCAGAGTGGCTGGTGGGCACAGCCTCCCCACCGGACCTCCCTGGGCTCAGACACCTGATGCCCCCATGTCTCTGTGGTGGGCCCTGCCCTGCCTTACACAGAGTTATTTCCACCCCCCAATCGCCACCATCTAAGGAATCTGTACCAAGGTGGGGGCTTATCCCCCTGGGGAGGAGATGCTGTCCTGCTGGCAGGAAGAGGACTGACCCCTCTGTCTATCTGTCCCAGGACTATATGCAGAACATCCATGGAAAGGAGATTGACCTACTGCGGACGACGGTCAAAGTGCCAGGCAAGCGGCTCCCACGAGCCACCACCACAGCCACCACGGCCCCCAGCGCCAGCCCCAAAACCAATGGCCTGGCCAAGGAGAGGAGCAGTGCCCAGTTCCCAGGAGGGTCCAGTAAGAGCACTGACCGCATGCTGTGGGGCTTTGGTGGGCAGTGATCTGGGTGGAAGGTGACTCTCTTGGGATGGAGGTCACCAGCCAAGGCACGGGGGGAAGCGTGGGAGACGGGTTTTTGGGGGTGCCCACTTTCCTCTCTTGGCAAAGGCTACTCCTGTCCAGCGTTGCCCCATTGGCAGCAGGGAGTGAGGCAGAGGGAGCATGGTGGGGCTGCTACAGCCCCCGGGTAAATCCCCCTGCGGCCCCTTTGTGGCTGAAGGACCAGGCCCTGATCCTGACTCCGGGGTGCCTGATGCCAGCACTCCTCACACCTGTGGGACAGCCGCTGGCATTGCCCAACTTCAGAGCGCTTGACTTTGCCGTGCAAATGTTTCTCTAATGGCACAGAGATGGAATGATGGAGGAATGGAAAAGGATGAGCAGAGCGTGGCTCTATTAACGGTTTTCAGTGTCTAATTAAATGCAAATAACTAGCATTAAAGTCCCATTATGGCTGAGCATCCAGGCCCTCCAAAGTTGGGAACTTTGCAAATGGGGGGGTCTCTTTCTCTTTGCCTGCAGGTGGGCAGGGAGGGGAGGGTGGGCAGAGGCGCCATGAAGGCGGGTGTTTCTCCAGCCAAGAAGCCTCCCTCTCCCTGTTCCTGTCCCCTGGATTTTGGCATGCTCTGCCCCTTCTTTGCTCTGGGCCTCCTCTCCATGGGGAGAAAGGCAACCCAAAGGGCAGCTGGGGTAGCAGCCTTGGTCAGAGAGCCTCTCCCTGCTGACCCTTGAATCTAATTTGTAACTGGGGAGGGGGAGCTGCAGTGCTCCCACGAAAGGCCCACAGATTTATTGTGGCCAAAAGAGGGTGTCCCATGGTTTCAGGCCCCATCAGTCTGAGCTTCCTCCATGGTGCAGCCAAGGGCAGGTGTGCCGGGGGAGGGAGGGTCTTCCAGGACAGACAGGCAGTGTCTGCAGGAGGGTTGGTTTCCTTAGCCCTGGCTGCCTTGGGACAACCCACGGGAGGGTCTCTCACCCCTTCCATCGCCAATGTGTTGCCTCTTCCTCCCCGCAGAAGAGTCTCTGGTGGGGTCCCTCCCCACCAGGCCAAGCCATCCTTCATCATTCCCTGTGACTGGTCTCCTGCTGACCATTCAGGCCCCCTCTTCTTCCTCTTCCTGTTGACTTCTGCTGACCTCCCTGGGAGGCCATAGGAAGACGTTTCCATTGGGGTCTCTTCCTGCCCCCCTCGCACTCTTTGTGTGGAACGGGGGCAAGAGGCAGGGGGCCACAGTCTGCCCGGCTGAGGCACTTGCTGTTTTGGTGGTGTGGGAGGGCATGCTTTGCCGTGGCTGCCCCTGCCGCAAGGAAGCCCTCCTGGTGGGCTCATTTGCTTGATGGGTACTTTTAGGGGCTGAGACACCCTCCTTTCCTCCCTCCCCCCCCCCTCCCCCTCTGGCAGGCGAAACTCTGCCTTCCCTTGCCCTGGCCATGCGCGTGCCCCCTGCGCCCCCCTCTGGCCCCCCAGCTGCTCGGCGGGGCAGAGAGGATGCGATTGGCTCTCTGAACCCGGCTGCTTTGCCTGCTGTGATCATGTCACGTCGGGCTCCGTCGATGTTAACATCTCATTATCTTTGTTACTGTAATTACATTATCCGCTGCTTTATGCAGAATTATTCTCCAAGGACTAATTGATGGATCCATGTTTAATTCATTAATCATTAGCATCAAATTCGACAATTACAGTGCACACTGATTGTGGAATTTCAAATGTAATGAGGGAAGAATTAACAAAGAAAAGGGATCCCTGTTTCGCCCACGCGCGGCCTCTCGCTTCGGGGGTGATGACACTGTGGCAGGTTTGGCAAGTGATGTGAGGGGGGTCAGGCCTGGGCAGCAAGTGGCCCTGGCCCTTTTGGGAGCAGAGGGGCCTTCCTGAGCAGAAGAGAGGGACGGCATTGAGCCCCATTCCCGGCCTCTCCAGCCAATGAATGCCTCCTGCCCCAAAGGGTCTCCTATGCTCTTCGCTGCCCCCCCCCCCCCGCCCCACTCGCCGCTGGACTGCTGAGGCTGGAGGCTGCCTCCGTGTCCTTGCAGACTGGCTAAAGTGGCCACCTGCCCTTTCCACCACTGTGGAGCCCTGATAGGCAGTGTCCTCTGCCCAGCCAAAAGGTAGCCCTGGCATGCAGTTCCTTCAGTGCCTCTTCACATGCATGCCTGCCACAATCTTCCCCTGCCCAACTGAAATGCAGGCATCTTGCCAGGCAGAGCCCACATACCTGCCTTACTCTCAGGTGGAACTTGGCACAGACAGAAAGAATTGCCCTCTAGGCAAAGATACTATTGCCATGCCCATCATGACGCCCCATAGCACATAAAAACTAGAGAAGTGCATGGAAGTAGGGCGACTATGGTCCATTCTTGCACCAGAGGCAGCCTGCTCTTCCTGTTGGGAAAGTATGGGGAGATCCAGGGGGGTGAAAGCCTCTGGTGAGGGGGATTGGGCAGCCTCCAGGTCCTGCCCTTTCCTGCCCCAGCCACCCACCTGGGCTGCTCAGAGGGTCTTCTTGCTGGGAGGCCTTTCAGATGCCCCAGACCCTCCCTGGGCACGTTGGCTCTGGTGGGGGAGTGTCCCTCGTGGGTCCTTCCGGCTGCCCCCCCAAGCAGCTCAGCCGCCTTTTCAACTGCTTCAGCGTTTCCTGCCCCCTGCCTCTCCCAAAGCCATCCCCAGATTTGCGATTGCTCTGGCTCTCAGGTGCGGCTCCAGTGGCTGCCCACCTCCACCTCCTGCCTCGGATGCCTGCCATTTCATTTCCAGCTGCACAGCTCTGTGAAACAGCTTTCCAAGGTGTTTCCCTCCACAAGTGCCTTCCATCTTCCGCCCCCATTTAGGTCTCCTGGCAGTTGCAGCAAGTGGGAGGCAGTGGAGGGGGGGGGGGACAGGCTCAATGCAGACCCAGCTGAATGACCAGCTCCTGTCTCTGGCTGAGCCCTGCATGCCCACACCCCCAATGGGGGCCCCGCTGGTGCCCAGCTCTGGGAATGGTCCTACAGGGCATCCAGGCCCTTCCTTGGGAAGCCAGAGTGCTCGAGGGACCACTTGGGAACTGTTCCCCGTGACTCATGCCGGAACACCTTCCCAGAACATCCCAGATTTTTGTGAGGGCATTTGGCCCTGGTTTGTACTTTCCCAGTCCCCTGCAGGAGAATCAAATGGAGAATAGGACCTTACTAGTTCTGTGAACTGCACCAGTTCTGCCTTGAGAGCTGTTCCACTTCCCACTGTCACTAGGCACCATCTTGGGCCTGTTTGCTGCAGCGTCGCAGGCTGAGGCAACACAGTCTCTTGGCAGCACCTTCCTCACCTCCACCCCACAGAGCCCCTGAGCGCCATATTCTTCCCGCTCTGCTCCTGCCCTGGAATGTGGTCTTCGGTCTTTCCTGGCCAGTTCCAATTCTCAAGGAGCCGGAAAAGGTGCCCTGACTGTCGTAATGTCAGATGCTTGACCCGTGAAGGCATTTGCTAAGTGGCTGTGGCATTGCTCCCTTGCCTGCTGCCCATGGAGGTCTTCTGGCCTTGGGAACTCGGCATGCACAGTAGAATTGAAGCGCCACCATTGCATTGCCCCTGTTTCTTCAGAGAAGTTGCTGCTCCAGTCCCTCAGTTGTCTTGGTCGCCATCAGCCCTGAGGCGTCTGCAGCTCTGCAGCTTCCTGTTACAGGCAGCGTCCAGAATTGAGGATGATATGTCCCATGTGCTCTTGCACCACAGACGGGAATAACATGAGGAGGAGGAGGAGAAGGACAATGACAGTTTCTAATAGTGTTTAGTGAGGGATTCCTGTCATCCGCAACTCTCAGCTCCAGCCATTCTTTGGGCTGTTTGCCAGAATGCCAGGCCCTTTTCCTGGTCAGTCCTGACCTGCTCAGCGCTCAGATCCTGGCCGGCGGAGGGCTGTTCTGTGTGCTAGGATTTGTTTTTCACCCCTCCTCCCCCATGTCATCCGCCAGCCATCATGCACCCAACCTCTGTCTAAAGATCTCCAAAGATGGAGGGTCCCGCACCCTCTGAGGAACTCCGGTCCACTGCCAAAAACTGGTCTTGCAATCAAGAAGTTATTCCTTGTGTTTAGATAGAATCCTTTTTCTTGTAATTTGATTTCATTCATCTGTGTTCTGGATTCTGGAGCAGGACAAAACAAATTAGTTCCATCTTCCATGTCATGACAGCCCTTCAGATATTTTGAGGAGGAGATAAAAGTGGTGCTGGGAAACGTTGGAGTGCACAGGACCCCTGTCCCCCTTTTCTGCCCTGTCCCCATAAGCCTCCTGACAAGTGCTGCAAAGACCCCCCCCCCAATGATCCCAAGGGTTGTGCGACTGGTGACCCAGGAAGGTCTCTTCGGCTACTAGGAAGGCATTGGGGGCACTCTTGGCAGTGGAGGACGCATACCTGCCCTGAGAGCATGGCACAACGGTGGCTTCTCTGTGTTTCTGACAGAATCTGTTGTGGGGAAAGAGAATTGGGCTGGATTGCAGTGGCTGTCCTGATCCCCTTCCCCAAGCATCAGGCTTTATGGCCACTGGATCCAGGGCTACTTTGCACCCAAGGAATGGGAAGGGCTCTGCCTGGAGGGCAACCACATGTACCCTGGGGCAGGTTCAGGAAGGGCCTTTCCCTGCCAATGGGTGTGAGGAGCAAGGGGTCTCTGGGCACAGCCGCTCCTCCCCTACCTTGCCCCCCCCCCCGCCACCCAGGAAGGAGGCAGCCAGAGAGAGATGGATGTGGCAGCCGGGAGAGAGCCGAGCAGCAGCTAATTACCCTTCCGAGTGTGTCTTGTAAATTAAGGGCTAATTAGAGGCAAAGTCAGTGTCACGGTTTTACACGTGTTTTGGAGGCGCTGAGCTAGGTGGGGGCGAGGGGGGCTTGGAGCACAGAGCAGCCGGTCCTGTCGCTCATCTTGGGGGCAGAGAAGGAACCAAGGAGCAGGGATGAGGGGCCATGAAAGCAACAAGCCCCTTCCCAGCTCCCAAAGAGCCCTTCCCCTCGATGTCCCCTTCTGAGCCACAGGCCAAGGGTCCCCACTGGGCTCCCCAGATGCTGCTGTCCTTCCAGGTGCCCCATTTGGGCACGTTGGCTGCTTCCCCGAGGGTGCCACTTGCCCTGCCCCAGATGGATTTGGGCAAAGAGGGAACGCTGTAAACGGACCCACTAGGCCTGGGTGGCAGCATCCCGTCTCCCTCTCCCTCCTCTGCTGCCGCTTTGCTGGTGCTGTGCTGCCCTCCAGGCTCCTTTTTTGGGGAAGGGGGGACTGTCTTGGTACCAAGGCCCCTCCTCCCATGGGAGCCTAAATGCATTGGCCCCACATGGGGTTTCACAGCCCCTCTGATATTGTGCCAGAGCAGCTTTGGGGAGCTGCTATAGGGAAGATGTGTCTTTTGGGACAGAGAAGGGAGAGGGGATGCCACTGGTCGCTCCCTGGGAAAGGATGGGGCAAGTGGGGGGCATGAGGTGTCAGGCATGGGTTTGCAGCACACAGGGAACTCTGTGTCCAGTCCTCAAAGGGTGCTGGACTGCAGCTCCCAGCCTCCCTGGCCTTTGCCAGCTAGTGGTTAAGGGACACTGGGAGTTTCAGTTCAGCAACACCTACAGCTGCTTCTGTGCTATATCGACTTGGCACCGTATCTTCTCTGTGTAAAGGAAGCCCCTGCTGTTGTGAGCAAGTGAGGGAGAGAAGCAAGGTGTCCCCATAAAAGGGGTGGGGGGCAGCCTGGGGATGGCATTTCCATCGCTCGCTGGGCTGCAGCTGAGACCACTCGGCTCCACCACTTGGTGCCAGACGCTGACAGTGGGAGGGGGCTGTGGGAGAGGGAACCCAGGCCGTGGCCCCCCTGTTCTTGCCACTCACCCCTCACCCACGGCTCTCCTTTGGCTTCCTTTGGAGGCTTTTCCATGAGCCGTGGTGTTGCATGGCAGTTTGGGTTCCCCTTTGCCTGGCGATGTGGGGACTCTTGGGGATCTGAGGTGTTCAGAGGTTGCCTCCTTCTGCCACCCCTCACCCACCCCTCTCCCTCCCCCCCTTTGCAGGTGCCCCCCCCTTGGCCAGCAGCACCTCCTTGCTTTCGGAGCGCTCAGGCAGTGGCACCAACCTGGTCAGCTTCAATGTGAAGCCGGATGGTGGCGGCGGCAGCAGCGGAGGTGGCAGCGGCATGCACCAGAGGTCTTACTCGGTTTCCAGCGCTGACCAGTGGAGTGAAGCCGTCATCATCCCCAGCACTGGAGGAGGCCACCCAGGTGAGCAAGGGGCATCTCTCTGCTACTGTGGGGGGGTGTTGATGGTGTTAGGTGGCTTGCGTACAATGGGGCGAACCCCTAGAAATGCCCCGCCAGTTGGGTTGGGGTGAGCTGCAGGTGGCCCACTGTGGTCTATTCTATTTCGCTGCAGTCCATTTGCAGGTGCCCCAAGGATAATTGGAGGGGATGGGGAGAAAGAAGAGGCACCCAGGTGGCACCTTCCAACCCTGGAAGGTGGGCCAGGGGCAGCCAGCCTCTGTTGGTGTGTCAGCGAAGGGGGTCTTGAGAATGGCAGCCAATCTGAGGCCTGGAGGGAATGATGTGTCCCTCCAGGGGGGCAGTGGACAGCCAATCCTGGGCTGGGCCCAGACCCTTCCCCAGAGGTGGGCTACCTGTTGACCAACTGCCCAGCCAGTTTTGCTCCGCGATGGGGAGCCCCAGCACAGGCCCCTGCCCGCCTGCCTCTGCCTGGGTGTTTCAGGGCAGCTGAGTGAATTAAAATAATTCATACATTTCCCAACGTAGCCACTTTGCCGAATTGGAAAATAAATGCTTCTGTGCAGCATCCATCACTTGGTGCTTCCTGGCTCTGCCGCCGCCGCCGCCGCCGCAGCACTAAAAAAGCAGTTAAATGCACATCAAGAGTGGAGGAGCCATTTCCATGGCTGCGCGCCCCCTTGTCGTTCTCATTAACGCCGCAGCCGCCCCCCCACTCGCTCCCAGGGGCTTTCGCAGTTTAAAGAGAGCCTCTTTATGATCATTACCGGAGTCCGACTGCGCCGCCGCCATTTGGAGCTAGGGAGGCTCCTCATTTGTAACTGTGAAAAACTATCAATTTCACTGTGGCTGATGCAGCGCCTCCATCATTGGCCCCATCAGCTCCCTGCTGGAAGCGAATTAATCAGACTGTTACTGCTGATGGGGCAGAGCGAGAGCGAGCGAGCGAGCGAACGAGGGAACAAGAGAGTGAGGGGGAGGGAGGGAGGGGGGAGGAGGAGAAAGAGAGAGAGAGAGAGATACGGGTAGCAATGGGTGGCAGCCAGCGGAGGGCATGGCTGAGGTCCTGGGCACCATCCTTGCTGGGGAGGTACAGTGAAGCTGTGTCCCTTGGGCCCCCCCACGTCTCCCCTGGGTTGAGGCTGGGGCAATGTGGGCAACCTCCAAGATGTAGGAGGAAGAGGGTGGCTTGTGTATGCCAGCCCCCTGTCAGGGTGAAATTACGCCCCCCCCCCCCCCAGCCTCTCTCCAGTGCCCAGAGCCCATTCCCTACAGGCTCCTGTAGCATCCTTCTTGGAGGAAGCAAGGGGGAGATGTGGTTTCTCTCAACCCCCTTCAGATGGTGCTCTGGGCAGGAGGGGAATGAGGGGGAGCAGGGGCCCAGCTGGAGGATGGACCGGGCAGGCAGGTGAGTGAGCAACCGCGGCACGGAAACTCATGAATGCCTCCACAACTTGGAGGGCCTCTCGGCTTCCTGACACAGGAGCTTCTTGTCCCAAAACTAAAGGCAGTCACTCTGTCTGAAAGTTACCTCTCGATTGCCAGGCATCACGCAACCACCACCTGGAGCTCTTGGCCTGGGAGAGCCACATGCTGGCCTGCATCCCCCTCCAGGAATGCTGCCTGCCCTGCTGGGTTGGGGAGTGGATGGCTGCTCCCCATGGAGCTGGACTGTCCGGCTGCTCTGACCAAGCCAGGCTCGGTTCTCCCGGCTGCGGTGGTCCGGTGGACCAGCCAAGGGCCCTGACTGGTGCCCCCTTTGGGCCCTCTTTCTGAGGAAGAAGGCAAATCTCTCACACGTTTTCTCCCTGCTGGGTAAGATTACGCAAGTTACTGTGCATTTTGAAGCAATATATATCTAGGACAGGGCTGCCTTTACAACACTTGCTCATACACTTGGTCAAAATTTTGTTTGTGCAAAAAAAGTGGTACAGTATTTATATATATCCGACACGCTGTAAAAAAAAACCCCTGCAGCCCAATGCTAGTTTTCTCCTCAGATATTGTGTTTTTCGCAAAATACAATCATTTTTTTCCCGCCAACTAAATTTTGCCAAAGACCCCTGAAAGGTAGAAACGGATTGAAAATTGTTCCCAGATGACCCTTTTGCAAGACGTTGAGCCTTGTCAAGAGAGCAAGGCAATGCTCCCCCCCCCCAGCAGCCTCTGAGGCGCTCCCTTTTTCCACCTCCATCATTGCCTTTCTGGACCGTCCCAGGGTGGGGGATCTCAATTGCGGGAGATTTGGGGTCCTCCAGCCCCATCTTGCTCTCCAGGGAAGCCCTCTCATGCCCTGCATGGGCTTCAGGAGCAGGGCCAGTGGCACCAGTGTGTGTGCCTCCTGGCCTCCAGATCTCAACCATTTCACTGATGTTGGCTTTTTGGGGGAGGATCTTCAGGGCCCCCAAAGGGCACACGCCCCCTTTCCAGCCACCGGCGCAAAAAGGAAGAGGAGCCCCCCCCACTGCTAGCGACCTGCCTTACCCTGCTTCCCCGGGAGGGGCCCCTGACCCCAGCCCCCCCACATCCTTGAAGGTTGGGGGGAGCCTTCAGGGTTTGGGGGGTCAGAGTGCCTAGCGGGGGGCATCTGCATGCCTGTTGATTGGGAGCTGGCGCACGCGGCTCCGCGGCTGGAACTGAATGTCAGCCTTCTGATTTTGTTGCTGGTCTCTAATGAAATTTGACATTTAATGCAGAGAGCCACGGCAGAGCGTGTGTGTGTGTGTGTGTGTGTGTGTGCACGCGCATGTGTGTGATCGGAGCTTGATTAGTGCACTCTAATTGACAGTAATTAGCCAGCTCCCTGATTGTTTCTAATTCTGCTATTAATTGTAAGGAACAGTATGATTGAGGATAAATTTGGCGCATGGCAGCCGGGGATACGGCTCTTCAGTGCCATGCAGGCGATGCTGGAGGAAGAGGAGGAGGCCTTGTCATCCCTGCCCAAATGTAGGGGCAAAGGGCAGGGGAGGGGGGTCTTCTCTTCCCCCATGGTACTTCAGCCTAGGCTGGCTCCCGGTCTTTTGGGGGGAGAGCGGGGCAGAGAGATGGAAGGATCTGGGGGGAGACTGGAGAGGGGTTGGTAGGGAATGACAGCCAGCCAGTTGGTCAGTCAGTTGGGGCTACAGAATGACTCTCATTCTCCCTCCAGCCAACGGCGGTGGCGGCATAGCAGACACCCTCAGCTCCAGCCCAAACGTCTCCAGCGCAGCCAGCCCCAAACTGGAGCCCCCGCCCTCCCCACACGCCAACCGGAAGAAGCACCGCCGGAAAAAGAGCACCAGCTCCACGCGCCCAGATGGGGCAGGCACTGCCCCCGAAGGTACTGTTTGAGGCGTGTGGGACACCCCCTATTTCTCTGTGAGTCGCTCTGTGGGTCTGCCTGCTGCTTCTCTTCCTTCAGCTCCTTTAACTTGGGGGCACAGATGTGGGCAGGCTAGGAATCCTCGGGAGAGCAGTCACAGAGGGAGCCGTGGGGTGCAGGAGGGGCAGATGATGGGGGTTTCCTTCTATCTCCAAGGCCCCAGGAGGGCTGCAATGGCCTTGTGCACATGCAGGGGAAACGCCGTCATGGCTACTTGGCTGCCCCCTCCCTCCTTCTTCTCCTCCCTCCAAAGAGCAGTGCAGGCTGGCACACAACATGCACACAGCAGGCCTCCGAGAAGACACCCCACCAGCGCCCCTCCAACTCCTACACACACACACAGACACCCCACACCATCCCCTGCAATGAAATCCCCCCTTTCCAAAATATGTTTGTGTGAATTGGGGGCCGCATTCACATGCCCAGGAACCCCCCACTCAGTGGGAGGGAAGGATGGATGTGAGTCCTCTTTGCCCCCCCCCCCGCCCCGTCCCCCCCCTCCCCCTGCAGCCTGGTGTGTCCTTTGGTACCCAGCCTCCCCACAGCCATGCCCCACACAGACCCCTTTTCTCTGGCAGGGGTCCCAGGGCCCTCTAGGGCTGGGGCTTGGTGCCTGAAGTTGGCACCCTCAGAGAGCAGGAGAGGCAGCCTCGGGATGAATGGCTATCAGTTTATCTCATTTAGGAGGTAATCAGAGGCGCGGACGTGCCGTGCAATTGAATCTTCGTTGTTCTGAAGGATCATAAATCACGCACAGAGCTGTTGCTTCTTTACATGGCCGCCTGTTAAAGAGAGAGGGAGCATTTGGAACCAGGAGGCTGCTGCTATCATCTCTGTTGAGCGGCCGCTTGGGGAGCCTCTGCAAAGCACCTGGCACTCGATGCCACACCGGCCCTGTGGGTGAACCATGGGCTCCATGGGCAGTCCCCCTTTGCCAAGCCCCCATAACAGGGGCCAGGGGTCACCATAGGAAGGCCCTGCCCACTTCTGGCATGGAAGTAAAGCACGGCAGGATTGCTCCAGAGCCCCTGTGCCCCATGTTGCTGGCTACCAGCTTTAGCCAGGAGTCCTTGTGGCACATGTGTCTCCGTGGCAGCTGAACTACTGGGCATTTGCCCTTTGGCTGAGCATTAAAGCCTGGCAGGGGATGGGTGCAGCCCCTGGGGGGTCATTTTGGGAGACCTAATGACAGCCATGATTGATGGTACCCCCAGCGCTGGATGGAGCAGCACTCACCAGAGCAGGTGGGACTGTGTCATCCCCTGGGCTGGGCAGACCCCCACCCCACCCATGTGTGCTGCTGCGCTCCCCTTCAACTCCCCTCCCAGAGTGCCACCCCATTAAAAGGCTCAGGGGGTGCCTAGAGAGCAGGCAGACCCCACACACACCTCCTCCTGAGGAGTGCCTGTCCCTTGCCTGACTGGGTCTCCGTCTCTGGAGCCTAGCTGCCCTTCTGGTGCCTTAAAATGTACTCCAACATGTTGGGGGGAAACTTGGTGCCCAGGCCATGTCTTCCACCAACCTGCAAGGGGGCATGGACAGCAGCATTTGCTATGCACTGGGTGCGGAGGGGAGACACCCCCAAACACACTTTGTGATAGTGGCTCTGCTGTTTTTGCTGCTGTTTGTTGGGCAGGCAGGCGGGAAGGGAGGACTGTCCCTGATGCGCTAATACAGGTTAGGAATATTGGGTTTAATGAGCTGCAAAATGAGGCAGCAGCGGCAGCACAGTGACATGTAATACGAATGGCCCCCGCCTGGAGTGTGCTCCTGGGGCCTGTGCGCTGCAGAGCTCCCAAGCGGAGCTGGGTGAGAGGAGACCCTCTGCCAGCAAGTGCCAGGGGAGCGCAGGCACTGGCAGCAGGGCAGCCATCTGCCCCCAGCCCATCAACTAGTACCCCCCTATCAGGTGAGGGGTGCATGGGTGAGCGGGTGGGCAGGACCTGGGCTGCCCTCTGGCAATGAGTGGTCAGTAATAACGCCTGAGGGTCCCCCACCGCAGTGGAAGGGGGTCTCCAAGAAAGGGGGCTCCATTCCCTCCCTCTCCTCCTCGCTGTGTCTTACAGCTGGGGCTGTGGGAAGGGGTTCATGCGTTATGTGTGCATACGGGGGGTGGGCTATTCCTGGCATAGCAGCCTGGTGCTGGTGTTGGGTGGCACAGCTCATTCCTCCACTTTGACGGTGCCCTTACTAATTTCCCTCTCATTTGGAGGGCTTGTTGCACCGTAGACGAGGAGGTCACAGGATTAACACCCATTAGCAGCAGCGGCAGCAGTGGAAGCGTGCGCCTTGCCTGGCTTACTGGGGAGTCCTTCAGAGGCTGGCTGGGCAGAACATCATCAAAAACCCATCAGGAGGGTGGCTTGCTCGCTCGGCTAGCCCACGGGCCGCTCCCTGGCCAGGCCTTCCTCATCCCAGCAGAGCACCTCCCGCACCCACAGCACAGACCCTCCTCCTTTGCCCCAAGCCAGCACTGAGCAGCACCCCCCACACACACACACACACCTCCTGCCTCTCATCAAATTACCCAAGTGCTCCTCTAATTTCTCAGTTGGTCAGTCACTGAGCTAATGAATTGGGGGGGAGGGTGTTACCTACTGGGCCCAAAGGAATGTACTGAAATCAGCACCGGAGGGGCATGGAGTCCCCCTAACAGATACAAAACACCCCCCTCCCCCCCATGGCACAGGACCAGGACGGCACCAAGGGGGCAGAAGGGGCAGGTGTGCCGCACACCTGAAAACCCTTCACTTTGGGGGTGCTTTGTGTTCTTGGGGGCTCCCTTCCACATATGCAGGTGCTGTTTCATGGCTCTCCTCTACTTCCTTTGGACATCTGTGCCTGAAGAAGGAGGGCTGGCAGTAAGGCAGGCAGCCCCCAGGACAACCCTCAGGGCCACTGTGAGCCAAGAAGGGGGCTGGAGGGGGGGCTCAGAGGCTTGGCCCATATTTGGACAAGAGTCGCTCCATGCACACAAGCTCACAATGAGTTGATGGCACACAGTGGAGAGACAGTCGATCAGATGAGACCCTCCTTCTCTATATCTCCCCCCCCCCAGAGCAAGACGAGTCCTTTGAGTTCATCATTGTGTCGCTGACGGGCCAATCGTGGCTTTTCGAGGCCTCTACAGCAGACGAGCGGGAGCTCTGGGTCCAGGCCATCGAGAGCCAGATCCTGGCCAGCCTCCAGGGCTGTGAGAGCAGCAAGAACAAGGTGGGCCAGAAATGGGGGTGAGGGCTGCCCCCTACCAGCAGGTTCACTGGGGAAGATGACATGGCAGGAGAGGGGGTCATTCTGGGCCCATCAACAGGACCCAAAAGAGTGCCTCTGAGCATGCCTCAGTGCTCTCAGCAGTGAGAGAGAGGAGAGGTGGTGGTGGACGGTTGAGCCCCGCTGCTGCTGGGGGGACAATTGGGGGGGATGAAGAGTGGCACGTCATGGAGGGTGGTGGCAGTGTGGGGGTACTAAATAGGAAGGCCATCCCGCTGCCAACGCACTAACATGCCATGCCGGCTGTATTCCTTTCAGGCCCGGCTGGGTGGCCATGGTGACGCACTCGCTCTGCAGTCGATCCGGACGGTGCGCGGGAATAGCTTCTGCGTGGACTGCGATGCACCCAGTGAGTTGGGGGGGGGCTGAGGGTAATACCATGGAAGGGGGGGCTTTTGCTCTCTTCACAGATCCAGTGCAACAGCAACAACAGGAGCGCTGAAGTTGCCCTGAGGGGACAGACAGGGAGTCGAAAAGGGGGTTTGTCTGGGTGGCCCAGGAGCGAGAGGCAGAGGGAGGGTTGCCTTGGGCCAGGACCGGTCGCCATCTGCCATGGCCAAGCGCTTACCCTCCTTCATCCGCAGACCCGGACTGGGCCAGCCTGAACCTGGGGGCCCTGATCTGTATCGAGTGCTCGGGCATCCACCGCAACTTGGGCACCCACCTCTCGCGCGTCCGCTCCCTGGACCTGGACGACTGGCCGTTGGAGCTGGTGATGGTGATGACAGCCATTGGCAACACGGTGGCCAACTCCGTCTGGGAGGGGGCCGTGGAGAACTACCCCCACCCTGGGCCAGACAGCTCCAGGTAACTAGAATGACCGGGGGGTGGGGGACAGCGGCAACTCAGGAGCCTGAGGGGGGCTGCTCTTGGGCGGCTTTCCTCCCCCCCATTGCAGATGTTTAGGGGAATCCCGAAGGGCCTTCCCGCTACCAGTTCAAGTGCTGCTTATCCCCAGTTATGTGATGATGGGTGTTGCAGTGCCAGGAGCCTATGGCAAATGATGATGATGATGATGATGATGATGATGATGATAATACAATTTATTTATAGCCCGCCTTTTCACAGGGAATCAGAAAAACAATATGTTACACATCAAATCCAATTAAAAGTTATCCCCCTCTCAACTGTCAATCCCAAATTATGAAACAAAATTAAATAAATTACAATATAAAACATAATGATAAAATCAACAGTTGGGAAAAAGAGGAAAGGACTCTATAGTAGGAGGGAGAAGATGCTATTCGGCTTGGGGAGGGGGCTAATTTGGAAAGGCTGTAGGCTCAGGGGGCCCACTGGGTGCTGGAGGGGACAGAGACCCCTTTCGCCTGGATCTCAGGACCACTGGTGGGTTGGAAGGACTGGGAGTGGGTGCCTCCCAGGGCGATCCTGGGACTCAAGCTGACAGCTTTTGCTCAGCTGCCGAACACCTCCCGACAGGCCAGGAAACCGCCATTTGAATCGGAATCCCAAGGGGGCTGCCAGCCACCCCTTCCTCCGAGGGCAGCTAACCCAGAGCCTCTGCGTCTCAGCCCCTCTGTGGCAAAGCCCTCCCTGGTGCTGGAAATGCAGGCCCCAAACCCATGCCACCCCCAGATGCTTCTCTGGAGAAGAATCTGGTCCTCGCTGCTTTGAAGGCAGCCTGGTCCTTGCCTAATCCGCTGCTGCCACCGCTGCTTGGGCCACGAGTCCCTTTGCTCCCCCACCCACCCAAAAGTGGCTGGTGATTGAGCAAGTGAGCGAATGCTGGCCAAGACCACAACAGGGAGCGCCCCCAGTCCCATGCAAAGAGAGGAAGGGGTTAATAATTGAAGCACTGAGGGGGCTCTTTCCCACTCGCCTGGGCTGCCTGTCACTCACTCGTCATTCTTGGACACCCAAACAAGAGGCCTTTTCTGCCTCTCCCTTATCAGCGGATAAGAGCGGGTCAGGGGGCAGGAGGCACTGAGCATGCGCCAGCCGCTGGTTCATTGATGACTCTGTGCGAGAGGCAGATGGACAGAATGGGCAGCAGATAGCGGGGTGCCAGCAGCATCGATCAGGCCCCTCGGCACCAGCGCCTTTGTGCCGTCAGAGAGATGGCAGCCACGATACCGCCGCTGCCACCCCCATGTCCGTCGCTTCTTCGGCCTTGCTCCTCTCCCCAGCGCCCCGCTCACTGCTGTGGGCCCAGCAGCCGGCCTTTCCTGGGGGGCAGGGAAATGGATGGAGTGCCTGCTTCCCCAGGAGTCTCCTGGGGCTCTTTTTGCTTCCAAGGGGAAAGGAGGGGTCTACCTGCATGACGCCTGGCTCTGTCCTTCACAGAGAGGAAAAGGAGCGCTGGATCAGGGCCAAGTACGAGCAGAAGCTGTTCCTGGTCCCCTTGCCCCACTCGGACGTGCCGCTGGGCCAGCAGTTGCTCCGGGCCGTGGTGGAGGACGACCTGCGGGCAGTGGTCACTCTCCTGGCACATGGCACCAAGGAGGAGGTCAACGAGACGTACGGGGACGGAGACGGCCGGACGGCTCTGCATCTCTCCTGCTCCATGGCAAATGTGGTCTTCACGCAGCTCCTCATCTGGGTAAAGGAAGGGCCCCCACCCCACCCCCCCACGGGGCCAAAGGGGTTGGCATCCCTCCCCTGACTCCTCTGACTCTCCTCTCTCTCTGCCCACAGTACGGAGTGGATGCAAAAGGACGGGATGCCCGGGGCCAGACCCCGCTGGCCTATGCCCGGCGCGCCGGCAGCCAGGAATGTGTGGACATCTTGCTCCAGCATGGGTGCCCCAGCGATGCCGCCCCTGGCACCACGGGCCCCCTGACCCCCAGCCTCCCCCGGCGCAACACCAACAACAATGCCGCCTCGACCTGCTCCGAGGCCCCCTGCCCAGCCACCCACTGAAGGGCCCTCCCTGCCCCCACCCACTGTCCCCTCTCAGGAGGGGGTTCGGCCCCAGTCAGCAAGAAGCAAGGGCAGCTCGTCAGCCTTCCTCCTGCCCACGGTGCCTGAGGACATGAGGAGGGGGGCTCTGGGTGGCCCAGACTATCACCCCAGCAGGGGGCCAGGAATTATGTGAGCCCCCCTGGAAAAAGGGAAGTGGACCCACGTGCCCCCCCCCCCCGAAAAAGACAGGCCCTGCGCAGCTCCCCTCCCTGACCCCCAGCCCCCCTTTTGCCAGGCCCGTCCGCTGAGCCTTTCTGCCTGGTGGGGGGCTCACTGGTGACCCCCCCCTCAGATGCCCCCCCCCATCTCAGTCCCCTGTGTATAAAATGTACATTGGAAATATTTATATGATAGTATGTAAATAAGGTTCCTTGGAGGCCTGCCTCCGTGTGTCACGCGTGTGTCCATGTGTGCCAGAGACTGAGAGGGACAGCCTTTGACCTGCGGCCGCAGAATGGAAGCTGCCCAATAAAGACACTGCCCTTCTCCTCAGACCACACGCCGCGCTTGGTGCTACTGGGGTGGGGGGGCAGGGGGTGGGGGCGATGCAGGTGGGACCACGGGACCCAATGAGGTGCCCCCAAGGACCCCCCCCCGCTGGATCTTCCTGACCTCCAATTGCTGGGAAAGGGGGGGGGGGCTGGCTCCGCTGCTCCTGAAGGGATGGATGAGCCCCCCATGGAAAGGGCTCCCCCTGCTGGCATGTCCTCCGAGGGGGCGGCTGTCATCTTCCGCTGGACTGGGATCCTGCATCCTCCGCCAAAATCCTTGTTCCCAAGAGCCATTTTGCCCCAAGGAGCCAGTGGACTCATGGGGGGGGGGTTGAGGGCGGCACAGAGGGACCCCCAAAAAAAGAGGGAGCCCGGGGTGGGGGGGGGGAGCTTGGGGGGGGGAGGGGGTCAAAAGGGCACGCTGTTTGACCCCCTCGCCCCCGCCCACTCCCCAGGTGCCACTGGGGCACCGACTCTGTTTCCGGGGAGAAGCATGCAGCTCTGTCTAGAAGCTGCTGGACTGCAGCTCCCAACAGCCCCTCTGGACAGCCCTGCGGAGCTGTGAGGCATGCTGGGAGCTGCAGTGCAGCCACACTGGGACTGCCCCAGGATGATTCCCGGCGCCCCCAAGCCCCGGCTTCGCTTTGAGGGACCCGGACCCCAAACATAGCCCCCTGCCGCCGCCCCCCAAAGCTCCCTGGAACCAGAGCAGGCAAATGGGGGGCGGGAGGGGGGCTCGGAGGGCGACTCCGCGGGACATTGGACAGGCGGGGGGGGGGGGCTCTTTTCAGCCAGGCAGGAAATAGGAAGCGCTTGGGGGGGGGATTCTGGCCCGCCTTCAAAGGAACCCCAACCTCTCCTTACCTGCCCCCCCGCGAGCCCCAAAAGCCCCCCAAGGCCTCCTCAGGGGGCAGGAGGGGGTCACACCGCTTGGCAAGCCCCCCCAGCCAAGGCCCTCCGGGGGCTGGGGGGG